>NC_064863.1:26445548-26703048 GCF_024139225.1 Suncus etruscus
GTGAAAATGAGAATTAGAAGTTTTTCATTTAAAGTAGTCTTCTGTGTGAACTCATCTTTCTTAAGGGTTCTCTTATTCATGACTTCTATTTTCATCTCTATGGTACATGCTTTGGACAACATTATCTAAACTGAAAGTCACTTTTGTCTATGTTAATAAGTTCATCTCATAATTTAGCATTTCCTAATAAAATAATGGTAGAGACTCTAGGACATATTTAGGAAATGTCTATGGCTGATGAAAAGCTGAGGATCATTGAGACAGTGTTATAACCTTATTGACAGAAAGGCAAGGACAACAGGGTAAGAGTTTATTAACATATGTAGACATATATAAGACTAATAACTATCCAATCCTATCCCAAAAGAGGGCCAATATCAATCAAATTTAACAGGTAGTATTGACAACAAAACAAACCAAAACGATTTCTAAAGTGTGCTGTCAATCTTGGCATCAAATTGGGTCAGACTTCACACTTGCCTTACTGAAATCTTGAAAAACAACCTTTCATTGTCCATCCCTGAAAATAGATATAAAGAAGTACTCCTGATATGCGCTCTTATTTGTCAGCCAACCAGAGTCTTGAACTTCTATTTTAAATTTCTATTTTACATTTCTGCTTTGACCTTTACTGCTAATTGAATCATGTGAATGTAGCATTGTAATGTTGACTTCCGCTTACAATAAAATCATATTCTGATTATATTTGATTCTTTTAACCTCCAAAAGGAAAACCTGCCCATATAAACATGACTGCAAATTGTATTATCAAACTTGATATTCTAATATTTTTGGGGTTTGTTTTGGGGCAGTGATCAAAGTTTACTTTTTGCCTTGTGCTCAGTAGTGTGCAAGTAGTGTGCTTAGTAGTGTGCAAGGCTTAATCCCCTGTATTATTTATCTGACCCTGATATTGTAATTTTTAAGAGTGCTTCTGGGACACAACTTAATTAAATGTTATCAAAAGGCATTTTTAAAGAAGAAAAATTTAGACTCCGTAAAAAGAAGATCTATCAAATAGCATTAGTATATTTGAGTAAATGTCAAATCAGAATTTTCTTAGGACAATCTCCTTGATTCCTCATGATCCTTGTTTAGAGTAATCAATGATGCTGTTATTCAGTTGGTAAATCACAAGATACTGGTCCCAAATTAATACCTATCTCTTTCTTTATATTTACCTATGCAAAATAATTATTTGCATACTTAATGCAATATATAAAATCTGTTCAGCATACTCTTATATAGAAATAACACTAAAATTTTGATTTCAAATTTCCAAATACAAACTTCAATTGACTTTCTTTATTGTTACATATAAGTTGCTCTCTTGACTCATGTGTTTACTAAATCTTTATTGTTACATATAAGTTGCTCTCTTGACTCATGTGCCTGTATATGAATATTTTATTTAATTATTCTGAATTATATATCACTTAAAGATATTAAAAATAGATTCTATGTAAGTTAGGGACATAGTATTTTAAAAATACTTAGTAGAGTTTACTTCTAAGGATATTTTAAAGCATATTTTTCCTTTGATAAAATAGCTCACTTTAATAAAATTTTGTTTTAAAAATAAAAAAAAAGATACTGGTCCCAAAAGGTACATCACAATCTCTTAAGGAAACTGAATTACCTACTTGCTCAGTGACTTTTAAAATCAGGCCTCTATATAATATAATGTCATCAATTTTTCTTTGATTTTTATTTGTTGCTCTTCTGTCTATTCTTTAACCCTTCAAAAATGGTTATAAATGAACTTCAGAACAAACATCTTCATATATTCAAAGGTTCTCCTTCTATCAATATATTTTTCCAACTGCATTCTGCTCATTTTTTATATCATAGAAATGAATTTGCTTATTTTGAAAATATATGGCTGTATATAGTACAAAATAAAAATTTATCAAATCTTAATGGTTTTGAGTTCATTTGATTGAGAAATTTTATATAAAATTGCACAATATCAATAAAATCTGAAAAGAATAATAAAATAACTTTATTTGTATATGTAGAAGTATGTTAGAAAACAATAATAATGTATCACCTGATAGTTATTATTTTAGTGAGATGCTTAAATTTGCAGGTGATTAGAAAAATTGAAAGTAAATAACATTGTATAAATTTTCTTAAAATATGAAAAGAAGACACTGAGATGAACTCATACCACAAACTTTAGATAGTAGAAATAAGCACTAATGAAGAAATACTTTATTATAATCAAATCTTGGAAATGCTCTTACAATTGAATTTATAAAACAGGAAATACATTATTAGATTGAACAATTTTGCAATAAAATAATCTGCTCATATTTTTGTCATATCCTTATGATTCCCACTAGATTACACATTCCAGGTTTTTAAATATATTTTCTGTATTTTTTAAAAATTTAAATTTTTTAAATTTTTTAAATTTGGACAGAATGTCTTAACTGATTTAAAGCAATAGAAATTTCATTTCAAAGAAAGTTGTGTTTGGAGATTCAGAGGTGATCATACTGTGTGAAAAACACAGGGATGGCTGCTAAACTCTACAGACAAAATTCTTGTGTCCCAAAGGGCCAGCTGGTCAGATGGTCTGAAGCTTGATTGGAAGATTATGATTCTACATCTGAGTCTAAAGAGAAAAATAAAAAAGGAGATAGTTTTAGTTCTATTTTTTCAGTCGAGCCAATAATTTAGTTGATCCTACTGTCTTTAATGATCATCTTTTTCTATATTCCATTCCAAAAATTAAGAAATAATGATAATCACTTAAGGCAAGTCCAAAATTATTGAGAAATCTTTGGAGTATATTCTTCTAAGCTGGGAAGACAAATGACAGGAAGTGGGTCTAGGAAAAGGAAAAGGAAGAGATATATAGAGTTAGGGGAAGAGGGAGAAAAGAAAGGTAAGAAAAAAGTGCATTTGGAAGACTTGAAAAAGCAAAGCACACGTATTAAACTTTATACAGAAAGCTAGAGGTAAAAAGACAAAAATTACAAAATTCTGATGAGCTGATATGAATTTTGAGGTCATATAAATATCTAGGTCAAAATTCCAGAAAACTGGAGTCGGAGTTGTGGCACAGAAGTAGGGTGTTTGCCTTGCACTCTCTGACCTAGGACAGACCGAGGTTCTATCCCCCATAAGTGTTCCTTCTGATCCCCCAAGCCAGGAGCGATTTCTGAATCCATAGCCAGGAGTAACCCCTGAGGCTTTACTGGGTGTGGCCCCAAACTAAACAAATTTTTAAAAATCCAGAAAATTTTCAAGTTGCATAGGATCACATAATTCTGTTACCCAATTTTGATTCAATCAGAAAAAAGAGATATTGTTTTGATGATCTAAAAAGAAAGACTATAGGTAATAATCTGGAGAATTTAGGAATTTTGGTTAATAGGCAGAGCTACTTTTTTCTGCGAATTACTACATTTAGAAAATGTTGTTTCATTAATTTGTTTTTGAATTCACTTATAAAATCTTCATTTTATTAATAAATATTTCATATATTCATAGCAAGCACCAGGGTTTTTAAAGTGATGATCATCATTTTTATTGAATACTAGTCCAAAATATAAATTAATTTTAAAATGTGTGCCAAAACTGGCTTTACATAGCTTCAACTGTAATAATACTCTTAAACATTCTCATTAGATTTAAATTTTAATTGTATAGTTGTTTTACCTCTCCTTTTTTTTTCTATCTCCTACAACTGGCTACAGTTAATAAAAGGATATTCAACCTAAAAATAAAATTATTATTAAATATGAAAGAACCCTCCAAGACTACCCTGAATCATACTGTTTCCCAAAGGAAGTATCTTCAAGGCACTCTTGTTTGGTTCATTTCCATAGCAATTTGATTTATGGCTTAATTAATCTAACACACATTTTCATCATTGCCTAACTTGTTCCACTTCAAAACTAACCTTCTCCCATTTTAGCCCTCATTGAACAATGTATATGATCTAATATCCATTTTTCTGGAAATGGAAATAAAACAAATTCCTACATAAAATGAGTGGTTGGTTGAGATAGCAAGGGATTCATACATTATGTGGAGCATAACAGAAGAAAAAGGAGAAAAGTTGATAAGACAAATGGAGAAAAATTAAAAAGAAATTAGAAAACAAAGAGCAAATCTAATACTTACCATGGAGAATCTCTGGCCCAGCATATTAAAAAAAAAACACAAACTGTACAGGAATAGTTGAGCAAGTTGTTGGTTTCAATAGAGCTGTTAGTGACTATTGAATACAAGTTACTATAGTACATTACTAATGAGGTCAAAGTTCACACACTATGTGGTCTGGTGAACCATGCCCTGATTGAAAACCACACAGCATGTCCTTAAATTTGGCCAGCTGTCTCCAAAATGTCACAAAAGGGACCAGGTATATATGTCCTCTGTGTACATCTCTTCATGCCAATAGATAAAATTCTCAAGGCAGATGGCATGTCAGTAATGTTGCTTTAGTGTATGAAGGACAGTAATATTTTTGTATTATAAAGTGAGAGTTTTGTTAACTTTCTAAATGCTGCTAAATGTTTGAGTAGTGACTCTTATAGAGTTTAGTTGAGGCTTTATGTGATTAACTTTTAATAGCTAGTTCATAGTCTCAACTTAAGATGACTTGGTGAACTCAAGGATATTTTGACTTTCCTACATGACAGTAGTGAGTGGAGGAGTAGTGGGAATTTTGGAGGAAGTAAACAAAGAATATTGCATATAATTTGTTAGTAAAACCATTAAGTCAACTTTGTTAACTTGGCTTCAAACTGATTTTTATCTGTATCCAGAGCAATACATTTTACATTCCAATGGTTATTGAGTGTTTGATGATGGAAAAAATAAATAGGTTTTATGAAAAACATTAATTATTAATTACTTGTGAAACGGTCCTTTATTAACTCTACATTAAATTCTATCAAGGAAACCAATGTGCTGTCTTTAATCAATCTTTGGTCATACCTTAATTAGGTGTTGGCTTAAAACTTAAATGGGCTTCACTCTGGAATACATCTCAACAAAATATTAAGTAAAGTATTTGCTAAGTTGCTGTATTTTATGTTAACTTAAAGCAGATGAAGATTAAATAGTAAAACAGTAATTAAATTACACAGAAATTTCTGGATGAAATAAAACAATTCTTTACAGTTTTTAGGTAATGGCAAAAGTGTTTCTGGCAAGGAAAGCATAATTAACAGCAGTGTTAAAGCATTGCTTTACATTCTTTTGGCAATTGATTCTACTAAGTTGAAAGCTGTTAAGTAGCGTATTGGAGTTTTATATTAATTTGCATTTCACTTGACTGCCTTTTAGTGTTTTGTAAGCATGAAACAGGGAGGTCTGGGTTCAACACAACAGATTACTGTACAAAATAAAAAACTGCTACCCAAGCAGCTTTGTGTTTCTATTGAATTTGTCATGCTGTGTGGAAGAAATGGAAAAAAATAAGAAAGAAAAGAAGAGAAAAAGAAGTGTTGATTTTTAGAGGCATTTCAGCACCAGATCTGCACTATCAAAAATAGTTCTTAAACATAGAGTTATCTAGAAATTCAGCAGTTTTGCAAAACAAATGCACCAGGGAGTAGTTTTTTCACACGAAAATATTTTTGCTACACATCAGCAAGTCCTTGAGGAGAGCTTGCTGGCTCCAAAGGCCTGCAGTTTGCTGTTGAAATAGCAGAGTGATAATATTTAGCCAGTGCTAACAGGGAAGCAGTGATGTGTCTGTTTTATATCATGAGTAGTACATTTGACAAAAAATGGTTTAAACCACTAGGCTTGGAAAGGATCATTTATTTTAATACTCATGTCTTAAACATTGGCGACTTCTATTATTTTTTTTAACAATTTTAAAGTGTGAACATATCCTGTACTGTAAATTGATGTTTGTCACCAGATGACTGATTTCTAGAAAAAATAAATCTGTGTGCTTCCGTGTGTTTTGTGGACATGTGCCCACGTGGGTATGCAGACATTTTTACTTTCAATTATATGTTTTGGTGTGTAATCGACAATAGTAAAATTAGAAGTGAAGAAAATCTTGGTATAAATAAAGGTATTGATACAACTTAGTTCTGATTTCTGCATTCTTAGGATCTTATTATTACAAAATAATACTCTTCTAGCTGTCAGAATTAGAGTTTCCATTTTCTGTCTTCTTATTTCTATATTAACAATTATATGTTAAGAATTTAATAATTCTATATTAAGCTAATCAATTAATACATCACATTATTTTATTTATTATTATTAATTTTTATTTTATTTATTCTTTTTTATTTATTATTTAAATACATATTTAAATAATAAATTCATTTAATTTACAGGTAAACTAAAATATTTCAAACTAATTTTATCTTTGATTTTCCTATTTATAAATTTATCCTTAGGGGCTTCTCAAATCATGCTCAGGAGGTCTTGGCATCAGTGATAATTGTTTGGCTTAGTCAGTGGTTCATTGTGAAGGCATGATGAGACAGATGCTCAAGTTCTACTGTGCTTCAGATTAACCAGATCATCCAGCAATATTGTAGGATTTGAGAACCACACCTCTTGGGACTATATAGTACCGAGGTCAACTTAGGTCATTTAAACCTCTTTTATCTTATTTTATTTTATTTATTTATTTATTTTGGTTTTTTTTTCGGGCCACATCCGTTTGATGCTCAGGGGTTACTCCTGGCTCAGAAATTGCCCCTGGCTTGGGGGGACCATATGGGACGCCTTGGAATCGAATCACGGTCCTTCCTTGGCTAGCGCTTGCAAGGTAGACATCTTACCTCTAGCGCCACCTTGCCGGCCCCTTATTTTAATTTTTATTGAGACCAATGTGAATTACAAGTCTTTCACAGTTATATTTAAGGTACGTAGTGGCAGTGACTTAAGGCCATTCTCTCCACCTCTCTCCACCGCTGTTTCCAGCCTGTATCCCATACCTCCACCCTTAGCCCCCTGGACTGCTAGTTTAACAGGTCCTTTATGTGAATAGCTTGTTATGGTGTGGGTCCCTTGATTCTATTGTCATTAGCTTTGAATTGGGTATTTAAGATTGATCATTTTATTTCTACTCAATATTCATGAGACTGTTTTGCCTTTGGTACCATCCACTTTTTCTTTTCTTTTAGTTTGTAGGAAGACATAAGAATATGAGGCAGAACAAGATAAATTATGTTCTATGGTTCTAATTAAAAAACACACACACACACACACACACACACAAAACAGGAGCTCGCAGTTGGACCCAGCAGAGCACACATGCCAGAAAGCCGTCCCTCTTTTTTTCTGGCATGTTAGGGTCGCTGGTCGGACAGCGGACCACAGATCTCCTGGACTTAACACTTGGTCCAGGAGACTGGGACCCCCCACGCCAGGCAGGTCTTCATGGCCAGCCCTGGCTACTCAGGCCCCTGGGGGGTGGGTGGAGGAGGAAACTCCTCCTATATATATATATATATATATATTATATATATATATATATATATATATATATATTGGACCCCTGTTTTGTTTGCTAGTAATATTATTTTTCAAAGCTGCGCAGGTGCATTTGCGCCTGTGAGATAAATATACTTTTTAATCATTATCCAAAAATGTTCCTGATCCTAGACTGTTCCTAGGAATAGAATCAGAATGCCCAAGATTCTGATAAAACACTCAAATTGACCTTTATTGTCTAGTCTTTTATGTATTGCCTCTCCCCTCACCCCTTTGTCTCTCCTACCTCTCATACCCAAACCCTGAACCATTATCTTCCCCTTATTCAACCCTCCTTATCCTCAGTTCTTAATTGGGTAGACAACAAGACTGACCTTCTGCCCCAACACCACCATCCAGCTCCTCATTGAATGACACCCTCTCGGTCCCCAGCTCATGCCTACACAAACAACTACAAACAACACGCCTGTTGACCCATGCTTCGTGGTCCCTCATGCCCCCATCAAACTATGGACTGTTGCATGACACCAGAATCAGCTTCCGTAATGCCGCAAAACATGTCTCAAACTCAACTATCATCTGTTGTCTTCAAATACCCTTGTTTTCTTTCCTTTTTTTTCCTTTTAAAACATAAAAGGGTCATATGTGTCTCTTTTGTATATCTCAGATGTATTCCCTTAACATCTATAGCTTTTTTCAAATATCCTCATTTGTGACAATTTTGCCACTAGATTAGTTATTTGATTGTTTGATTTTCCCCCTGTGAGATCTGTTTTATAAGCAATACTGGTAGAAGAGTAACTTTGTGTAGATTTCACGTTTATACCAAGTTACGGGAAATGTTGGACTTTATTCGCTGGCCCCTAGATGCACTAACAATATCTTGTGGCATTGCTTCTCTTTTGCATAGGTACATTAAAATGGGAAAATAATACATATGCAAACAAGTTCTTATCTAATAGAGATGGGAACACAAATTTGGTAATGTAATTAGGCCTTTTACCCTGAATATTGGCATAATGATTTGGCTCAGGCCTCAGAAGAATGGGCATCACCCACACACACCTGAACTATGGAAACAACCACAATTGTATTTAACATTCCCAGGATCCAAGCCTCTACCAGAGAAGACCTACCACTGCTTTGGCATTGACTTACTCTAAAGAGTACTCCCAACACTCCGGCGACTCAGCAACAGTCTGCATGCAGGGCAGATCACTCTGCATTTAATGATATGCTGAAACTAGAGGATGCTCCACATCAGCCTGACATCAATGAAAAAAATGCACAGAATCCAGAGTCTTTAAATATAAAAGTCTGATACCAACTATAGCTAAAGTGTGAAAAAGTTTCACCGGGACCTTGAGAATGACTGGAATTGGATAGACTGGTATGCCTGGAACCCAGACTCTCTCTTATGCCAATAAACTTCTGGGGTGAGGCCTTTTTGTAATCAGGTCAAGGGTTTTTTTTTCCATTTTCTCCATTTTTCTGGACCTATGCAAACATTGGCGATTGCCGCTATCACACCTTTACTATATTTTTTTACTCTTATCTTTTAAGGAAAAAAATACAACTTACTGAACTTAAAAACAAATTACTGTAGTAGAATGCCTGTCTTGAATACAGGCAGGGGATGGGCAGGGGGAGGGGGTAATGTTGCACTTGTGAAGGGGGGTGTTCTGGTTATGACTGTAACCCAAATATGATCATGTTACTTAAATTAAAATATATTTAATAAAGAATATAAAAAAAAACACAAAACAAAACCAAGGAATGCAGGCAGGAGCCCCTGCTAGAAATTTTAAACGGGTGGAGGGGGGCCTGTTATATTGAGGTTTGATTTTGATTTTGATTTTTGCATAGGCACATCAAGTATCAGGGAAATTTAAAAGGAAATGCCCTCCGCCTAAAAGATACAGGATGCCTTCACCTTTGAAGCATACTGTCATGAGCCTGACTACCGGCTCTAGACCTGATTATTGTCGAGCCCCAAAGTCTTTGTGGTTCCAGGAAATATTCTGCTAGGTTGTAGTTGTTAAGGTCAATCCTCTATAATTGGAGATCTTGTTTTTGCACAGATCCTAGGACAGAGTCTAGGATAGAGTCTTTCTTGTGGTTTTAGAATTTCTGCTCAGTCACGGTTGTTGTATTCAATCTTCTATATTTAGTAATCTTGGTTTTTGCACCAAAGGATGGAGTGTCTTCTCTATCACTGTTAGGTGGTGAGGTAGGGCAACCTTGCCCTTAGATCAGATTGTTGCTGTTTTCTCATATACAAGATGTCTATAAACATACCCCAGGGCAAGTTGGTACCAGAGTGGTATTAGGAACTTCCCTGAGAGGAGTTTACTTCCTGTTGCTGCTTCAGAGAACTGTGCCATTTAAACCTCTTAATAGGCATGCACTTTAAGTCTGTACTTATTTTAATGTAATTCACTATTAATTTTTTATTTTAAATAAAAACATGCAGAAATGCAAAAAACATTGAATTTTATGTTTTTGTGTTTTATTTATTTATTGGTTTTTGGGTCATACCCAGCAGCGCTCAGGGCTTACTCTGGCTCTATGCTCAGAAATTGCTCCTGGAAAGCTCGGGGGACCATATGGGATGCTGGGATTAGAACCACCATCCTTCTGCATGCAAAACAAAAGACCTACCTCCATATTATTTCTCCAGCCCCATGTTTTATTTTTTTTGTACTGACAATTCTGCAGATGATAAAGTTGTTTTCTAATTTACAGATCAGTAAAATAATATTTTATTTTAATTAATTTTTTACATGTCTTCTATGTTTCAACTTTTTGCTATGCACTTGAAAGGTTTCTCTGGAGCTCTTCTGTCATAATCTAACAAAAATAAAATAATAAAAATATTTGATTAAGATGTTAGGCTCTTTTATTTCTTGAAGCAGTGTCTTCTAATTTTCCTTTATAAGCCTTTAATTTCTTTATTTAAGTTGGCTCTGAGGTGTTTTATTTTCTGAGGCAAAATTGTGAAAGAAATTGTTTTCTTAGTGTCTCTTTATTCTCTTTTGTTATTTGTATATTGAAAAATCCATTATTATTTGCATTAATTTTACAGTTTGAAACTTTAGTACACAAATCTAGAGCCATTTTGGTAGAGTCTAGAATATTCTAAATATAGTCTATGCAATCTAAAAATATCTAAAGCTTAATTTCTTCCTTTCCTATCTGGGTGTCCTTGATATCTTTTTCTTGATTTTTTGCTATGGCAAGTACTTCCAGTACAACATAAATAAAAGTGATGAGAGACAGCAACAATGTCTCAATACAAATCTTAGAAAAAGGCTTTTAGTTTTACTACATTGAGAATAATGTTTGCTATAGGCTTGTGGTAAATGACCATGACTACACTGAGAATAGATATTTTAATTCCTATCTTATTGAGAGTTGTTATCATTAATAGGTACTGGATATTGTCAAATACCTTCTGTATCTACTGATATGATATTATGTTTTATATTCTTCCTTTTAAGAAGGAAATGGAGACATATATCTTGCACATCACAAAGACCAAGAACAACCAGTGCTATCAAGGATTCAGAGGATAAGCATAATTAAAATAGTAATTCTTTCCAAAGCATTGTACAGGTTTAATGCAAACATTAGAAGAATATCCATAATATTTTTCAGATAAGTGGATCAAGCACTCTTAAATTTGTTTGGAACAATAAATATCCATGAATAGCTAAAGCAATACTTAATAGAAAAAAAGATGGGAAGCATAACGTTTCCAACTTCAAATTGTACTACAAAGGAGTAGTCATTAAAATAGCATAATTTTGGAATAAAGACAGACCCTCATATCAGTGGAATAGACTTGAATATTGTGAAACTAACTATGAATTTATTATAAATTATTATTTTATAAAGTATCAAGAAATATACAGTAGAGCAAGGAAAGCTGCCTCTTCGGCAACTGTTGGTGGAAAAACTGATTAACTTCATGCAAAGGTAAATAAATTCAGACTTCTCCATAACATCAAACAAGAATATCAAATCAAAATGGATTAAAGACCTTGGTATCAGACCAGAAACTATACTTATATAGTGAAAATCATGGAAAGAACACTTCATTATACTGAAGCCTAAGGCAACTTTAAAAATGAAACATCTCTTTCCAAGCAAGTTGAAGCAAATATAAAGTAATAGGACAACATTAAACTGAAAAGCTTCTGCACTTCAAAGTAAACTGTGACTAGGATACAAAGATTACCCAATGAATGGGAGAAAATATTCATAATAGCCATGACACAAAGGGTTAATTTATAGGTAGGGGTCAAATAGCAGTGGGCTGATCCACTTCTACCTTCAGTCAGAATCCAGAATCCGGAGAGCTCAGCTCCTTATGTTCCTCTTGGATGGACCCAGGGATCACAAAGCAACTTCAGGTGTGACCCTCAAAAAAAAGTCTGCTGTAGTCAAGGCCAGGTAGGGGTCAAAGAGCAGTGCGATGACCCACTCCGACCTTCAGTCAGAATCCATAGAGCTCAGCTCCCTCAAAGGGGTTAATTTCTATGATATTCAAGGCACTGATGAAATTAGCAAGAAGAGAAAGTCATCTAATCTTATCTGAAAAGGGAGAGAATAAATTAATAGACACTTCTTTAAAGAAGAACTATAGATGGTCAAAAGGCACATGAAAAAATACTCCACATCATTCATCATCAGGAATATGCAAATAAAAATACAATGGGTCTAACCTCATATCACAAAGAGAAGCACACATCACAAAGAACAGCCAGTGCTGTCAAGGTTGTGATGAGAAAGGGATGCTCATATACTGCTGGTAGAAATGTTGATTTATCTAATCTTTTTTGCAAACAATATGGGTATTTATTTCTCTAGAAATAGAACTATGTTTCCATATAATCCAGCAATGAGATTTATAGAAATATACCCTAAGGAATCCAAAAATACCACGCAGCAAAGCCCTCTATATTTCTATGTTCATTGCAGTACTATTTACAATAGCCATAACATGGAAACAACCCAATGAGTGGCTAAGGAAACTGTACTATACTTACACAATGGATTACTATTCAGCTGTTAAGAAAAATGAAGTAATAAAATTTGCTTATATTAGGATATAAATGGAGATAATTTTGCTGAGAGTAAGAGTCAGAGAAACATAGAATAATCTCACTAATTTGTGGGATATAGGAAAAATGATAGATGCTATGGAAATAGATTATACAGGGACAATAGAGTTGAGGATTAGTCCATGGTAGGAAGCTTGTTACAAAGAATGTAGTTCAGGTGAATGTAGTTTGGGTATTTAACAGTCCTCTTTGAAATTAATAGATGAAACTGATAACTGGGTAAGAACTGGGTGCTGAAAGAGGAAAAATTGATATGCCCCCCCTTTATTAATAATAGTATAAACTACAATGTCAAAACAAAATAAGAGAGAAAGAACTAAAATACCTGACCAAGAGGCACGCAAGAGAAGGTAGGTGGGAAGGAAACTGGGTATACTGGTAAATGTGGACTGTGAAGGGTGGTGTATATTTATGACTGAAACCATGTATATTTTTTAACCACTGTGCTTAAATTAGGTAATTATTTATACATATGTTTAAAGAGAGAGACATGTCAAGCTTTACCCAAACATTTCTATTCATGGAGAGTTTTGCTATATATTTCTGGGCTTTCAAATGCCCAGGATGTTCACCACTTAGCAGAGCTCAGAGACTGATATGGTGATGAAAGGAACTGTGGGTGTCAGATAAACTATGGTTTCAGGGACTATTTAGGACAGCTAAGAGCCTTTCACAGTAGGAGCAAATACTCTGTAAGACTAAGTTTATCTTCTGACATTTAGACAAGGAAATACAATGCATATTAATCCATTAGAAAAAAGGTTTTGCTCATGCATTGGATAAGCATCTGCTTTGTTAGTTTTTACCTAAAAGTGAGCAAATGGAGAGAAGTCAGTGGTGAATTATTAGAAAAATAATAGGACCAGATAGAGAATATGTGCAAGAATGTCAGTCTAACTTACACACCCATATATATCAGTGCTGTCACTTAATTTACTTTTATTGAGACCCTCTGCATTAGGTTTATAAAATAGAAATAGATGTTTTCATACTTTTTTGACTCTTTGTGAAAGAGGAACCTCACTTAGCCTGGTCAGAGGTTTCCTTTTAGCTGTCCTTATCATTAACATATTCCTTATCTTCAAGATTGTGTCTTACATTTTCATCCTACAATATTAACTTTTTTCTAAAATGTTGGTCTATTTCTTATGAATAAGTAGTCAATCCCTTAAGATCATAAATTTTGCCCAGGTCTTAAACTCATCAAGACAATGTAAAATAATTAAAGCCAAATGGATAACCAAAAATATTTAATCCAGCCGGACCACTCTGCATGACTTCTCTATTCTTTTAACACTCTTCTCAGTCAGTAAGAAACACAAAAAACTCAATTTTTATTTTAAAGTCTCTATAAAAAGCCCCTTAAATTTATTTTACTCTCTTCTGCCAGGAAGTTTCTTTTCTTCTTTCTAATAAATTTTATATTTTCCTAACTCTGAATGTGAGCATTTTTATAACTCAATATTTTCATTTTTTTAAATATTAAAGAACCCAAGGAACTGTGGATAAACAGGGGTATCCACTATACGATTTCTGCATCATTTATACTCACTCAGCATTCCTGATGAAGAGAAGACCAATTTTCAGTCCAGTATTATTTCTGTGCATTTCCTGTGTCCAGTATTATACTAAGAATTATAACTACCACCTGCAAATGTGATATATCAATATTTTGGGATTATTAAGTGTAATGTATGATTACTGTCAATATCTGTATTTTTCCTGGTTTTTAAATTATTATTAAAAATAAGATCATATAACTTTAGATAAAGTTGAAAAAGAAGTATTTAGTTAATTAAATCACATACTTGTCTAAAATTACATGCAGCATTCATTTTGCTTATTAATTTTAGAGTTAAATAAGGACTTTTAAATAGGTCAGGGAAATAAGTACTTAAAATACATCCTCCTAGGGTTTCACCCTAGATTTAGTCTTACTCAATAAAATTTGGAATGAAAGTCAAAAAAATTGTCTACTTACTTAAACATCATCCTTAGATCTGTTTAGAGTGAATATCAGGCAACCTATAATATATTTTGTATTGTGGTACCATAATGATATATTTAAATCCAAGGGAATTTTTGAAATGTGAGTTCATTTCTCACATCTACTATAATTTTTTTGGAAAATATGATTGAATTATATTTTATAAATTATGCTCAATTTCACAAAATTATTTCTTAAATACACAGTTAATATACCAAGATTTCAGATAATATATGTGGCCGATTTTAATTTACATGCTTCTCATATTAACAATATTCTTCACAAAACCATCTGTCTGCTTATTCTCAGTCTTTTTCTCTAAAGCAAATGCAAATACAATTTTAGAAGAAAAAATCAAATTATTTTAGTACTCACTTCAAATACTATCTTATCATGGAGATTTTCCTCACTGGCTGTGGCATTTATTTCAAGCTCAATTTCAATCACTTATACTATCACAGAAGTTTGATATTCTCACTTTCATATTCTTTCTCTAAACATATGCAGTGAAACTCACCTTCTTAAGTTCATTTCTTGGACAATCTCATTAATTCTATTAGGTTTTAAGTGTATGAAATGTAGTATATAAAAAAGGGTTAACAAACCATTGGCTCCTAACTTGAATTATTGGATTGCTCACTTAGGATAAAGCTAGCCACATTCATCAAGCAATATGATTTATGGAGAAAGAAAAAAAGCAAGGAAGAAAGAAAAATAAAAAAGAAAGGAAGGAAGGATGGAAGAGAAAAAGAATGAGAAAGAAAGAGAAAAAGAAAGACAAGAAGAAAGGAAGGAAGAAGAAAGAAGAAAGGAAGGAAGAAGAAAGAAAAAAATGAAAAGAAAGAAAAAGACTAAAGAAAAAGAAAGAAAGAGAAAGAAAGAAAGAAAGAAAGAAAGAAAGAAAGAAAGAAAGAAAGAAAGAAAGAAAGAAAGAAAGAAAGAAAGAAAGAAAGAAAGAAAGAAAGAAAGAAGAAAGAAAGAGAGAGAGAAGAAAGAAAGAAAGAAAGAAAGAAAGAAAGAAAGAAAGAAAGAAAGAAAGAAAGAAAGAAAGAAAGAAAGAAAGAAAGAAAGAAAGAAAGAAAGAAAGAAAGAAAGAAAGAAAGAAAGAAAGAAAGAAAGAAAGAAAGAAAGAAAGAAAGAAAGAAAGAAAGAAAGAAAGAAAGAAAGAAAGAAAGAAAGAAGAAAGAAAGAAGAAGAAAGGAAAGAAAGAAAGAAAGAAAGAAAGAAAGAAAGAAAGAAAGAAAGAAAGAAAGAAAGAAAGAAAGAAAGAAAGAGAAAGAAAGAAAGAAAGAAAGAGAGAAAGCAAGCAAGCAAGAAAGAAAGAGAGAGAAAGAAAGAGAGAGAAAGAAAGGAAAGAAAGAAAGAAAGAAAGAAAGAAAGAAAGAAAGAAAGAAAGAAAGAAAGAAAGAAAGAAAGAAAGAAAGAAAGAAAGAAAGAAAGAAAGAAAGAAAGAAAGAAAGAAAGAAAGAAAGAAAGAAAGAAAGAAAGAAAGAAAGAAAAAGAAAAGAAAGAAGAAAAGAAAAAAGAAACTTACCAGGTAGCAAAATCATTTTAACTTCCAAGTTAATGACTTCATAGAAGTGGATCCTTAAGGTAGAATCAAGTTTACAAAGTGAATAAAATAAGTATCTTGACCATTGGTTCATAAGGTTTTGGTATACAAATTGTCATTACTAAGATTACGTGGTATTTGTTTCACTGATTCAAAACATCAAACACCACGGGGCCAGGGTAATAGTTTAGAAGGTAACATGTTTTCCTTGAGTGTGACTTACCCAGCTCCATCCCTGGCATCCCAAATGGTCTCCAAAGCACCTTCAGAAATGAGTCCTGAATGTAGATCCAGGAGTAAGACTTGAGCATTGCAGTGTATAGCTCCCAAACAAAGCAAAACGAAAGGAACAAACAAAATTATGTTGCATTGAAAATAAGTTTTTTCCTCGTTCTTATTATAAGAAGTTATCAAGTTATAATTTAAGTTAATATGCTTACAACTTAAACTCAGCTGTGAAATTCTACTATTCTAGAACCATATGCAAGTTTGTTTTTGTTTTTGTTTTTGTTTTTGGGCCACACCCGGTGATGCTCAGGGGTTACTCCTGGCTATGCGCTCAGAAGTCGCTTCGAACCGTGGTCCTTCCAAGGCTAGCGCAGGTAAGGCAGGCACCTTACCTCCAGCGCCACCGCCCGGCCCCATATGCAAGTTTTAAAGTCCGTCATGGTAACTGGAAAAAAAAATGCTCCCTACGAAATGAATATATAAAAATCATTGAATTTTTCGAACATTTTGCTTTTCATAGAAAAATGGATTTAATAGGTATTAGATCTTCTCCTCCTGCCAATTTTAGAGATGAAGATAGGAGATAAAAGTGTTAACCTAGTCACAGATTAATTCTAGACATTTGGGGGAAAAAAGGAAGTATTTTTTCCGCTGATTTATAAATTGTTGGATATCCATTCTTTTATTTTCTCTCTTTTTGGGGGAGAAGCAACATTTAAAATAAAATAATATTTCTATACCACTATGTTTTAGTATTTGGTAACATGTTTCTGAGTCCACTGATAAATAGATGTGAAGTCCCAGGATATAGTGTATCCATAGCATCACTCCTTCCTAATTTAGATGACATAGATAAATAAGATTCGCACATTTGGAACTGATGTGAATTGGGACTTAGCAGTGCAAAGTAAAGTCTTTAAAATAATAATAGAATAAGTGGGTTTTGCTTTTTCAAACATCTTGCCATGAACTCAGGGATTACTGCTGGCAGGGTTTGGGAACTTTGGGGACTGTATGGAATGCCAGAGGATTGAAGTAATATTAGCCACATTTATAAAAAAGACAAATGACTTACCTGCTGTACATTTGCTCAGACCTCTTGTCTTTCTTTCTTTCTTTCCTTTTCTTTCTTTCTTTTCTTTTCTTTCTTTCTCTTTTGCTTTCTTTCTTCTTTCTTTTCTCTTTCTTGCTTTCTTTTTAATTTTATTATTATTATTATTATTATTATTTTATTTATTTATTTATTTTTTTGGTTTTTGGGTCACACTCGGTAGTGCTCAGGGGTTACTCCTGGCTCTATGCTCAGAAACCACTCCTGGCAGGTTCGGAGGATCATATGGATGGGGGATTTGAACCATCGTCCTTCTGCGCCTAAGGTCAAATACCTTGCCCAGCTGTGCTATGTCATCTGCCCCTCTTTTTTGCTTTCTTGGTTTCTTTTTTCTTCTTTCTTGCTTTCCTTTCCTTTCCTTTCCTTTCCTTTCCTTTCCTTTCCTTTCCTTTCCTTTCCTTTCCTTTCCTTTCCTTTCCTTTCCTTTCCTTTCCTTTCCTTTCCTTTCCTTTCCTTTCCTTTCCTTTCCTTTTCCTTTCCTTTCCTTTCCTTTCCTTTCCTTTCCTTTCCCTTTCCTTTCCTTTCCTTTCCTTTCCTTTCCTTTCCTTTCCTTTCCTTTCCTTTCCTTTCCTTTCCTTTCCTTTCCTTTCCTTTCCTTTCCTTTTCCTTTCCTTTCCTTTCCTTTCTTTCCTTCTTTCTTTCCTTCTTTCTTTCCTTCTTTCTTTCTTCTTTTTTTCTTTCTTCCTTTTTTCTTTCTTTTTTCTTTCTTTCTTTCTTTCTTTCTTTCTTTCTTTCTTTCTTTCTTTCTTTCTTTCTTTCTTTCTTTCTTTCTTTCTTTCTTTCTTTCTTTCTTTCTTTCTTTCTTTCTTTCTTTCTTTCTTTCTTTCTTTCTTTCTTTCTTTCTTTCTTTCTTTCTTTCTTTCTTTCTTTCTCTTTATTTCTTTTTTCTTTCTTTCTTGCTTGCTTTCCTTTTCTTTCTTGCTTTTCTTTCTTTCTTGCTTGCTTGCTTGCTTGCTTTCCTTTTCTTTCTTGCTTTTCTTGCTTGCTTGCTTGCTTTCCTTTTCTTTCTTTCCTTTCTTTCTTTCCTTCTTTCTTTCTTTCTTTCCTTCTTCCCTTCCTTCCTTCTTTCTTTCTTTCTTTCTTTCTTTCCTTTCTTTCCTTCCTTCCTTCCTTCTTTCTTTCTTTCTTTCTTTCTCACTCTCTCTCTTTCTTTCTTTCTTTCTTTCTTTCTTTCTTTCTTTCTTTCTTTCTTTCTTCCTTCTTTCCTTCCTTCCTTCCTTCCTTTCTTCCTTCCTTCCTTCTTTCCTTCCTTCCTTCCTTCCTTCCTTTCTTTTTCTTGTTCTCTCTTTCATTCTCTTTGCTTGCTTTCTCTTTCTTCTTTAGTTCTCTTTTGTTCTCTTTTTCTTTTTTGCTTTCTCTTTCTTGCTTGCTCTCTTTCTTGCTTTCTCTTTCTTTTTTCCTCTTTCTTCTTTCCTTTGTTCTTTTATTTATTTTTGTGCTTTTTGGGGGGATTTTTGTGATACTCTCGGAGACTGTCAGGGGTTACTCCTGGCTATACACTCAGAAATCACTCCTAGCTTGGGGGACCATATGGGACACCGAGAGATCGAACTGCGGTCCGTCCTGGGTGGCCGTGTGCAAGGTAAATATTCTACCACTATGCCATCGCTCTGGCCTCTCTTTCTTTCTTTCTATCTTTTTCTTTTCCTTCAAGGTTGTCAATATTTTTTTCACATGAAGAATACTCTTTAGTTTGCAAGAAGCACTTGGACATATTTGTTTCTCAATAAATATTATATTTACATTTATTTTATTAAGCATGCCAAAGCATAACACAAAATTTAAAGTGTCTACCTAGGGTTTTTGATATATTGATGTGACATCTCATATAATTCAAGTATAAAAAAGTGTTTTTGACTAATACAAAAAAATTCTTGAAATGTATTAAATACATTCATAAATGTATATTTTACTGCTAAAGTAAGTCAAATACATATTTTAAACAAAAAATCATCATTTCTTACCCAGATTTTAAATTGTCTCTTCACTCCATGGTGTTATCTTTGCTTGAATAATATATAGAATGATGTAAAGATTTGGAATTTTGTGATTAAGATATCTTTTAATTATAAAATGTTCATAGAGTTACTTTTAAGTAAAATATCAATCACTAGTAAGCATAGATATTTGAAAACATAATATGACTCTGTTTATATTTAGATCTTATCAGCAAGCTCAGCACTTTATACCTCAGACCATCTGCTTGCTCCTCGACCTTCCAGGTGTAGTTAGCCTTTTGGCTGAAATCCAAGGGACTGTTCAGGATCGAACACAGTTTCCTTCTTTCCAGTTGGGCCCCACAGCCACCATACCACACCCAATCTCTGTCATCTCACCACAGACAATTTTCTATTCTCTGAAGCACACAGCAACAGAAGAAGCTGCACAATATATCTCTATTCATCACACCTCACATTGCACATACTTATACCTCCTGTGACAGGATGACTACCAGAAGGGAAAGATAAGAGTAATACCTAATGCAATATCTCATACAATCCTGGTGGGGTAAACTACAAAGATTCATCCTTTGTATATTAGGAGCACATTAAACACAGACAGATATAAAGAAGAATCTCACCAAGATCAATGAGTAAAAATAATTGCCTGAAAGGCTCTACCAATACTAAGCAGCTCTGTACACTCATAGAGAATGACCGCAATAACACCATGTTGATATTTAATGAGCTTCATTCTTTATAAAATTCTATAGCATCATAGATTATTTTGTCTATTCTTACTCCCTTAAATTTAAAACCATGTCTTAGTTTTTCAAAACATCTTAAAAAAAAGGAAATATTTTTATTTATTTTTATATTGAAATTATATATTTGAATAATTTTATATAGTAGAATATTATATATTAGAATATTTTATATTAGAATAATATATATTAGAATGATTCTACTATCAAAGAAATTCTATGTGAGACACAATACAACTGAACCAAAGGTGCTTAAAAGACTTAATCTTGGAGAGTATTTGCTCACAATTAAACACTAGATTGAGTTTTAGAATACTTTGAATGTGGAGATATGATCTGACATTTGGCATCCTTCTTGTCATATGATGAAAATGCTAATATAAGGAATATAGAGAAGGATAAAGGGGACACAAGGCATAGGAAAGTTGTAGAAGTTCTAAGGAAAAATAAGCTATATCTACATATATGTAGGTGTATGTCTTTTTTGTAATTGTTCCTCTCAAAGTCACATTTATTCATCTATATTAAATTATGGACATTCAGTATTTATCAAATAAAAATATTTAGTATTGGTATCTCATTTTAAATGCCTTAGCAATTTAATTATTCTCTGATAAATATGACTCATAAATAAACTTTAAATATAAACACTATGATTTCTGTCTTAATAATTATTTTAGATAATGTATTTGAGTATATCTGGGAACATAAATGCCCATTTAATGTTTGAACAACAGTGCTCCTTGTACTCTAATAAAATGTGTATATACTTATTAATAATTATTCATGGTCAAAACTAAAAAATTAAAATAAGAATCATCACTTATTTAGTCATACTCTGTTTACATTCTGATAGGCTTGCTATATTTCACCACTGAGATTATATCCATAACTTCTTTGATAGACTCCTATCCTAAGTGGTTTAGGATTGCATATCTAAAAACACTTACCCAGACCTGTAACATTTAAATGTGATAAAAATCAATTTTACCTATGCGATTCCCAGCCGTATGCCACTTCTGATGTATATCAGCTTCAAAAGAAATTAGAAGATAAGTAACATGATTACAAGCAGATTAGCTTGTCTAGGCAGACAAACGAGATTGCATAGTTGTCTGAATGAAGATACTCTCTTCCTAGTGAGACTAGTCTAGATCATATTAAACAAAAATGAGTTTCCAATATGTGCACTATATAACAAAGTGGGTAAATGGAAAACTGCACTCTTGTGACTGAATATGAGTTAGAGAAACTCTGTTATTGTGTGACTATTTGAGAATTACTGCCTGTCAGAACACTTTATGAAGTATTTTAGAGAAAACGAAATCATTCTCTAAGATTTGTTGCTCAAACTAAGAAGTATTTCATTGATTAATGGAACTCATGAAAGTCAAGAGTGGATGGAGCTCAAGAGTGGGGAAAATCTTAAATCCCAATTTATTCTACACTGCAGAATAGGATAATAAAAACTATTTAAAGGATAATTCATGACAAAGGTCACATCTAGACTGAGAAAGAAAACCATACATAATATCTATACTGTGCAAAAATTCTCCTGATTCTATTTACTTGTAAAATATGTATTATTTAGTTTAGACACCTCCTCTCCAAACTAAAGTTTAATAAGAGATATAAAAGATATTTTCTTTTTTATTGCAGCAAGTGTAAAAATTACACCTGGGCTAATTTTTATTGTTACTTTGGGTATACAGAATATAAAATAGAAATTAAAATAATGTTAGTGATCTCATGATAGAAAATTAATTACCTTTATTATTGGAAACTTATGTGAATATTAATGTTCTAATAAATTTTATAAAATGGTATGTTGGAGAACTTTTGAAGTAAGAGCTTTAACAGGAAAAAATGTTACTTCTAAAATTAGATCGAAAACATTATTGTTAACTTTTACATACAATGGAATAGTAGACACAGAGAAACATGGTTTGAGCTAATAATGTATTAGAGAAAATTGCTGAAAAATATTACCACAAATTTACTTAGAATGTATGACATTTACTATTTGTTTCATTTACCAAGAACAAAGTAATAATATAGATAAATAATATGCAATTGACTTGAATTTAAATATTAATATGTATATTTTATTTATTTGGGGGAGGCGAATGTTCTTTGAGTCATACTGGCTGTGCATAGACTTATTTCTCAAAATTCTGTGGAACCAAAGGAACCATATAGAATCAAGTCAAGAATTGATTCCCTGTACTATCACATCAGCCCTTAAAATACTGTCTTAATGTGTAGTTAACTATAACTATAAAAAAAAGAGAAAAGATAGAGCAATACTGTCAGAGATAAATCTTGGGGAAAATTTCATGTAATTTCAAAAGCAGTTATTATTGCTTTAATTTCAGGAAAAATGTATAAATATGATCTAAAATCATTTTGCAGCATACTGCTGATTTATTCACTGCTGGTGAGAATGTTTACTGTTCTAGCCTTTCTGGAAAACAATACAGACATTCCTAAAGAAATCCAGGAATTGAGCTTTTTTTGTTTGTTTGTTTGTTTGTTTTTGGGGGGGTCACACCTGGCATCGCTCAGGAGTTACTCCTGGCTCTATGCTCAGAAATCGGTCCTGGCAGGCTCAGAGGACCATATGGGATGCCAGGATTCGAACCTCTGACCTTCTGCATGAAAGGCAAATGCCTTACCTTCATGCTATCTCTCCAGCCCCAGGAATTGAGCTTCTAATTGACCCAGCAACAGCATGTCTTGGATTCTACCGAAGTCCCCATCCCACCCCCAATGTACGTTTCATGTAGCATTATCTATATTCGCCCAAATCTGGAAACAACCTATGTATCCAATAATACATGAGCGGATAAAGAAACATTATGATGAAGTAAATGAATTTTCAAAGACAATGGGACAAAAGGACATGAAAACTGGTATTCAGTAGAAAACATAACACATGAGGGGGCTTGTGTTCAGGAAAGGAGAGGCCAAAATCTTTGCCTAAGGCTAATCTTTATCCAGGAGAAGATAATGTGGTAAAATGTTATGTATGGAACCCTTTCTGCGATAGTATGGAAAACCACAGTGCAAAGCCATATGGATAAAAATGGCCCTCTTAGAGGTAAGTGATGCTTGGGAGGCAAATAGCCAGTTGGGGAGGAGTCGGGTAGATAAATTTAGGGAAGTGGACACTGGTGAAGGGTGTATTCTTGAAATCCAAGCATGGGAAATTTTGTAAATTCATGGTAACTAAATAAAAAATTAAAAAAAATTAAAAGATACATTTAGATATTTAATTTTTGAAGTGAAGTTTAAATATTATTAGCATATCAACTCAGCAAATGCTCATTAGCAAGCATTGATGTGACACTAGCCAAGCATGATAATATTGCTGACTACTGACTATGCTTCTACAAATATTGCTAGCAATAACTTTTTTATTTGTGACATGGATATTTAATTTACATTAGTTATTTCCAGAAATCAACGCTTAGCTGACTGTGCAACAAATTCCTTTGACCTTGAATCATTTAAATGATTCAATTTATATTTAAAAACCATTTGGGGTATTTCAGTGTTTTAGAACACATTCGACTTCATACCTTCCAATCCTCACCACTTTTAATGTCATAAAATATTTATTTGTTTGTTTGGGTTTCGATTTTGGGCCACCCCCAGCTGTGTGTGAGCTGGGTTTACTCCCAGCTCAAGAATGACTCCTGGCAGTGCTAGGGAAACATGTGGGATGTTGAGGTCGAACTGGGGTTGTCTGCATGCCAGGCAAGCACCCTACCTAATAATCTCCATCCTCTGCCATGACTTTTTTTAAATAAAATGTGGGTTTGTGTTCTTTATATTCTTTTGTGTTTTGAATTATGACTTTGACTCTGTAGATACTATTAGAATTTTGCTTTCTCTTAGTCAAAATTTGAATTACATTATGGCACTTATCCTCAATCTTAAAAAAGATAAAACCCTGGTTTAATATTTGGATTGCCTTAGAGGTATAAATCAATGTAAAGTTCATGTTTCTTAAAGAAATTTTGGAATAAGCATGAAACTAATTTTCCTCTGTCTGCCAGGTTATTATCCCTTGAGACATAATTAGGTAGACTAAGAGTATGACAGGTAAAAGAGCTGTTAATGCTTAGCTCACTAATAAGATATTTTTCAGAGGATTTCAAGAAGAAAAATTCTCTGACTTAAACTAAAAGAAAAAAGTTTTGAAACAACATAAATTTCTTCTGTAACACAACTATACAGACTCATTGTACTATTCTCTACAGAGTGAAAATAATATGCAGATATAATGAAGTCAATACACACAGAAGTTTATGAAAGTATATGTCAAAATAGTGAGTTTCAGAAAATATACTAAGGGGCAAGGAGGTATAGTACAGCAGATATGGACATTGCCTTGAATATGGCCCATTCAAGATATATTCCTGACATCCTAATGAATCCTCAAGCCAATCAAGAGTAATTTTTGAGCACAGACCAGGAGTAAACCATGAGTATCATAGGGTGTGGTCAACAAACATAAAAATAAATGCTGAAGTTATTTTTATATTATCATTGTTTCAATATACTGTCACATGGTGTAACTTTTTATTTGTACCCACTATCTATCATAACATCAGTCATCTTTCATCTATCAAGACCAAATTAGTAGCAATTCATCAGTGGATTCATAAATATGTGTATTCCCACCAAGAACCTTCTAGATGAATTTTCAATTAAATTGTATGCACAAGCTGAGAGGAAGAGGAGCAGGGAGAAGACTAGGATAAAAAATGAGAACTCTTATTTATAACACTTATAATTTTTTTTTAAAAAAAGTAGATATATTGGGACCTAAGAGTTAGAATTTGTTTGGGCCCAGTTCTTTCCCCCACATAATATGGATCTCTGATCATTGCCTAAATATCCCTGAGCACTGCCCTGATGGCCCTGGTGATCTTCAAAATTACCTGGCTGCTCCACATTTCAGAGTTTGGAAGTCCTAAAATGTTTTATCTTGAAGTCATTTTTGAGGGATTGTAACTATTGGAAAGAACTAAAAATCATCTAACTTGGTGGAGATTGCTTAAGATAAAGATTGAATTCATTCTATGTTAAATTTCTTTGCATCACATTTTGACCATCCCCATATCATATAAAGGGAAACATTTTCAGAAAAACTTAATTATAGGTTCAATAACAGAAAAAATGTTTTATATTTTGAGCTGTTATAGCAAATAACTTAGTGGATATCTTTTCTACTTCCTTAGAAATTTTATTTAAAACATCAGTGTGAGAAGCTTCTTTCTTCTTTGAATAAAACTTCAAAAATTATTATTCCATGGGTGACTCTGTGATAATCAAGGGAAACTATCTTTTAGTCATAGGTGATTAATGTTGATTATAATCAGAGTTTACAAATAATTTGTTCTGAGTTGCCACTCACATTCTGCGACTCCCCTAGGTTTAGCTTTATCCGGGCATGGTTCCAGCATTCATTATTAGTTTTTAATGATCAATTTTGCTTGCTAAAAATCCCTATACCTTGTTAAAATATATTCAGCATCTACTTTGCATAAAGCATTGTAAATTAATTGTACTTTAGAGGCTTTAATAAATAAAGAAAATATAAGTAGCTACTATGATTAAGAATTATCTTTCAACTACTAGCTGGAATATTTCTTTGGAGAACGTTTGAGAACATCAACTTTTAAGAATAATGTTAACATTTCCAGCAATGTTGTTTTGTTATGCACAATTGTTCAGATATATCCTCTCTCTCCTGATTAAAGACATTTTCTCTCATTACAGAAGATTTATTCTAGAAGACCAGAAACCTATAAACATGCAAACATTTAAGACTTTTTGGTAAGTGGATTGTCTCTATGCAAAGTGTTTCTTTTTAAAAAATTAAACACAATTCTCATTTTCTTTCAACTTTGCATTTCAATTGCAAATGACTTTCAAATGTTGTAGTGCAATGATTCTATGTAAGTGTAAATTATTTATAAATATGTCTACAACAATTACTTTTATTTTCATATTTACTCTTTTGCAAAAGATACTTATTTCCCTATTAGAAGATGAAGGCTATATCTCTAGACTTGGGAAAAGATTAGCATATATTTAAATACCCTAAACAACAAAATTATATTTTCTAATAGTTCAGAGTGTCAGAAATCTAAATTCTAGATTATTTCCTCAAAAGAGTCTAAAGACAAATATTTTTTCTTCTTCATCTGGTTATTATCATCATCTCTTTGGACTGATTTTAATCTAAAGAGATTCTATGTCACATGATACCTTCACATCTTGGTGTCTTCAGTACTGATTTTTCTAATTCTTCTGCTATTGATTGGATCAGGGATCTGTCCAGAAATGACTAAACTGTTTGGTATGTACTTAAAGTTTCATCATATCTTTTTTTTTTAATAGAATTGCTTTTAAATAGAATTTTTAAATAGAATTGCTTATTAGAACTTGAATGCATATTTTAGGAGGTCATCATTCAACTATAGCACTTTTTAAATCTGCACCACTCTGATGATGAGCTTATGGTGAAAACATATGTCCAATGAATGTGAGAGCCATGGAACCCAGTTTGAATTTTGGTCTTCTTCATTGAAATGCAACCCAAGAATGAGAAATGCTCAAAAGTTATCTATCCAATCAAAAAATGCATATGAAACAGTACTTAACTCAGCATCATTTGTCAATAATTTTAGTGAGGCTATTGTTTCAATCAAATTTTATATGATTCTATTGGTATGTGGGAAACTATCCAGCAATATTAGCAGAATTGACCGTCTAGAGCCAACTAAAATATGCCACTATAAGAAGTGCTGAGTTTGTTTTAATTTATCAAATCTAGAATGATTTAATAATCTATAGAAATTGATATAATTTTTAATTCCTAGATAAAGAATAATGCCATAATAAAACCCTCAAATATGACAATTGCTTCAAGGCAGGATTAAGGGAATTGGCTATAAAAATGCAAGACTGGAGAAATTATAAATAAATACTTGCATTTATCAGAATAAACATAGTTGAAATTAGAAAACTGGAACATGTAATATAATCATGAAAAAATATTGATAAAACTATCACCTCTAGCATTGTAAAAGACAGAAAATCTTGTTACTAAACATGATGAAAGAGATTTCTAATTCAAATAGTAAAGTAGTCGATTGGCAGTCTATTTTAGTGCATTCTATAAATTTTTAATGTTTCATGGAAAAAAAATCTATGTTTTAAATGAAGAATGTTTTCAAAATATAAAGGGATTTTATCAGTTATGTAATAATATATTCAAAACAATCTTAAAATTATAAAAATTTTAAGTGGTGACTATCCTATAGTAATTTTAACATTATTGAGAAGTAATGGCTTGAACTGAGCAAGAAAAAACTTGCACAGGTTTTGCTTAGTGGCTTTCACACAATTGTGGATTAGATTAGTACTCTATAAACTAACATGGCCTCTCTCATAATCTTGATATTGTTGCTTGCTCTTACTGGTTGCTAAGAAGGACCCATATGATACAACTTATTTAATTTGGGCTCTTATACTTTATTAGAAAAGTTGGGGTTTCCACTTACAACTTTAATACAACTTTTCAAAATAGATCAAGTAAAAAGTTATATAAGCTATTGATGATATGACTTAGGAATTATACAAAACAATTTTAATTGTTTGCTTCTCTTGACAATAAAACATGTGATTTAGTAAAATTTAAGGATATAAAATTTGTACTGTTGACCACATCTATGGATTTACCAGTTATGATTTCAATAGCATTAAGAAATTTTTTATATAATTCATTTTAATTTGGGTGACTAGAGGCATAACTTTTATTTTTTATTTTTATTTTTTTCTACATTTTTATCTCCAGAGAGACATTTTATATGCTCTTTTAAATATATAAATCTTTATTTAAGAACCATGATTACAAGCATGTTCGTAGTTGGGTTTCAGTCATAAGCAGAATATACTCCCCTCATCAGTGCAACATTTCAAGAGATTTTAAATAGGTTTATAGACGTATGTGTTACATGGTAAATGTCTGTTTCTTAAAATAAAACAAAATATCAGGTACTTTGCTACTTACTATATCCAAGTGTATTTTATTGTCATTGCTGGTTGGGATTAGAATAAACTTTTTATAATTTATAGCAGGAAAATAATAAGGTTAACATTGGCCTGGTAAAGACTATAAGATACTGGCCTTGCATTTCACCAAATTCCATTGGTTCCATTCCTAGAATCACATATTATCTATCAAATACTATCTGGAGTGATCCCTGAGCACAGAATCTGGAGGAAGACTTAAGTACAACTGGATATGGAAAAACATGACACGTGTTCCTGAAAAATAGCAGGTCACTCATGCAATATGATTTGTTGATAGCATTAAAACCTTCAGTTTGATTGTATATTTATTGCTGTATTCATATTTTTCATAAAGTCTGGATAAACCAGAAAAATAGGCCTTTCAATTTTGCTTGCCTGATTGAAATGTTAAAAATATTTCCATAAGTTTTGAATAAAAATGATATTTTTGAGAATAAATCATCAAGATTGTATTATCTTACTTAACCTCAGTCTAGCTTCTGTACATTTTATTTTGGTATGCTGCAGTTTGAGAACCACAGTTTTGGAGCTGGGTTATTTTTTCATAGCATGCATAGTCCAAGAGAAATTATAACTTTGAAGATGGTTTTAGATGTTAGCACAAACAGAGAATCATGAATACAAACCTAGACTTCTGCAAAATAAAAATATTTAGAATAGACTGAATAGTGTTATACTGCTTCAAATTAAATACATTTTGTATTTTAGCTAAATTTAATGCTGGACTGTTAAATTGATAAAAAAAAAAGAAGATTGGTATGCATACTTGGCATAAACAAGGCCCCAATTGTAATACCTGTTTGCACATGGTGTCCTGACCACCAATGGGAATTACAGGTGGTTCCCATTATCATTTGATCATGAGTAATAAACCACCCAGAACACATCTCTGGGCTAAGTTTTAGCAGGGAGTAACCCTATAAAAAATGAAATACAATAGAACATCATATTCACATAATTCTATCTTCTTTTAAAGTTGGAAATATGTTACAATTTTTACTTAAGAAATACTATTTAATTAATAATTCCATATATTTCAATATTAAAATAAAATAATGATCACATCCATAATTAAAGTTATAACTAATGACTTCTTTTTTGGTTTTTGGGCCACACATGGTGATGCTCAGTGGTTACTCCTGGCTATGCACTTCAGAAATCGCTTCTGGCTTGGGATGTCAGGGGATAGAACCGAGGTCTGTCCTAGATTAGTGCATGCAAGGCAGACACCCTATCACTTGTGCAACTGTTCCAGCCCCTAACTAAAATTTTAATTATTCATTTTGGAAGGAAATTTCCCCCTTCAGGTAAACTGACTTTTTGAACATCAGATCTCTAATTCTGATGCCTTCGGCCATTTATTATTCCCTTACTCTACTTTTCTTATTTTACACTTAAAAGGAATCATTCTATCTATATCTCTCCTGACTGATTTTACTCCACATGCTATCATCTATTTTATTCACTCTGATGGCAAATTGCATGATTTGAACCAATGTACCTGTAAACCATTGTTGTATGTTCTGTTTTTCCAGTTATATTTCCTTGGGTCTTTGGAATATTTTGAAAATTAGCTCATGTAATCAGTACTGAAATGAGTATAAGGGCACACTTGTATTTTTGAAATAGTGTTTTTACATTGGTGTAGATGATAAGAAGTGGATACTTCCTTTTTCAGGATGGCCAGCTGCTGAGATCATACCCTGCAAAAACCTCAGTATTGGTAATCGTGCTTTTTGATATACGTGAATAACTTCATTTTTTGCTATTTTTCCTATAGAAATACACGTCTGTAACAGAATGCACAGCTAAAAAGATCTTACTAAACTATCTGTCGTTGTATTAATGACTTCATTGTTTTGTACTTCTTTTTTCTTTCATTTGAAAAAGTCTTCTCTTTCATTTTCACTTTAATATTTTTATTTCTATTTCTTTAAAATAAAGTTACTCTCCCTTATTTTGAAACAAATGTATTATGGTCAACTAATGATGTATTTTTTAAATCAAGTACAAATAAAATTACTATTAAAAATAAATCACTAAAATATAAAAACTATATTCTTATTTTTTGGAAAAGTGTCCCTATTAATTTATGAAATTAAAATGTTTTCTTCTGTCATCATTTTGCAGCAGGACTTCTTGGGGATATCTTACTCAGTGAGTATCTCTGTTTGCTATGCACTAAAATGCGCCCTTAAGCATCTCTTCTGCATCAGTCTTCAAAGACATCCTCCATGGTAAAAGACTAGAAATGATTACTTGGTGCATCTGAAGGGTCAGTGCTTTGCAGATGGCAGGTGCTTACATAATCTTGTTGATTTGCAAAGTGAAATAGGGCAGGACAAGAAGAGGTGAATTTGCCAAGGTATTTTTGTTAGCTGCAGAGAGGAGAAAACCCTAAGTCCTGTGACTTCTACTCCTTGCACTCCAACAAGACCATTTAAGGAGAATGTCCAACTATGACATCTGTGGATATATGTCAAATGCCATTGAGTCAAAACAATTATGTCAAGATCCAGTAATAAGAGGTAAACTGAAATTTCAAATATATTGAGTAAGTTTATAATCTTGTTTTAACTACTAACAGAGCTTCTAACTTTTTAAGTATCTGGAGACATGGATTGGCATTCCCGATCAAAGTGGGGCAAATGGAGAAGGAGGCAACTTTTAGCCTTCAATTGATTTACTAGAATAATTATGCCTATACCTTTCTCTAGTCTTTTCTTTTAAATTAAATTATATATATATAATATAATATATATATATGCTCACTAAATTATAGTGAGCATAATTTGTGTTGAGAAATTTATGCACATCACTCTCCTACTTAATAACATTTTTCTAGGTAAAATGCTATCAGACATCACCAAGGAAAATTTTTGTTGTTGTTGTTTAAAAAGGGGAATGGGACATTTTTCAAATAAATTAGGAAGATACAGAAAGATTAAAAAAAAATTCAAGCAAGCAACCATCATCCAATATTTCCAGTGAAAATTATGTATATGTGTTTAATAAAATACTTCAAAATTTTAGTCATTCCAGTAGAGTATTTTGTTTGAAAATAAAATGAAGTCTTATTATTTTATTGTTTGTTTTTGTTTTGGGGCCACACCCAGAGTTGCTCAGGAGTTACTCCTGGCTATGTGATCAAAGATCACTCCTGGCTTGGGGAACCATATGGGACTCCTGGGGTTAGAACCCCGGTCGGTCCTAGGTCAGACACTTGTATGGCAAATGCCCTTACTGCTATGCCACTGCTCTGGCCCCACATCTTGTTATTTTTGTTTGTTTGTTTTGGTTATGGGTCATAAGTGGCAGTGCTTAGAATTTTTTCCTGGCTTTGTGTTCAGAAATTATTCCTGGCAGGAAATATATGGGATACGGGGGATCTAACCTAGGTTGGCCACGTGCAAAGAAATATTCCTAAGTGCTGTGCTATTGCTCCAGCTTCCATATATCTTTTTAATTTTAATAATTATTTTATTTTATTTAAATATAGTGGTCCCTAAATTGTTCGTGATTGAAGTTGAATCATACAATACACCATCCTTCATGAGTGCATGTTTTGTGCCACCAATGCCCCATTTCCTTCCCACAGCCTTCTACTCTTCTCTCTCTCTCTCTCTCTCTCTCTCTCTCTCTCTCTCTCTCTCTCTCTCTTTCTCTCTCCTCTCTCTCCCTCCTTCCTCTCTCTTTCTGACACTGTGGTTTGCACTATTGTTAGTGAAGGAGTATTATCATGCATGTCACTTAATCCATATTAGCACCCTGTTTTTGTCCAGAGTGGTCAGTTTCAACTATCAGTGTCAAAGTGGTCCCTTCTCTACCCTAATTGCACTACTCTATTATTTGTTGCAAACTTATTTATAGAGTGGTCCTCCTGGTCCTCATCTCTATTGTTTCTGGATATTATTATCATGCCATCTTATTTTTCTTTGTATATCCCCCAAATGAGAGGTATCATTCTAGGTATATCTTTCTCCCTGCAAATCATTTAACTCAACATAATAACCTCTTTTATGTACTTGTGTTGGAAAATTTCATAACTTCATTATTCCTAACAGATGCATAGTAATCTATGAGTAGATATTCCACAGTTGCCTTACTCACTCATCTGTTCTAGGGCACTTGATTTGTTCCCAGATTATGGCTATTGTAAATAGTGATGCAACAAGAGTGGCGTTTTTTGTTCCTAGTGCATATCCTTAGGAGTGATGTTGCTGAATCATATGAAAGCTCAAAATCTAAGTTTTTGAAGAATTTCCATATTGTTTCCAAAAGTGGCTGAACCACGAGCAGTGAAAGAGAATCCCTTTCTCCCTTAGTCTACACCAGCACTGGTTGTTCTTTGCTATGTGTGCCAGTCTCTATGGTTTGTGATGACATCTCACTTTTCTTTTGATTTGAATCTCCCTAATGTTTAGTTATTGAAGCATTTTTTCATATGCATTTTAGCCACCTGTATTTCTACTTTGAGGACATGTCTGTTCATTTCTTTTCTCCATTTTTGGATGAGATTAGATGTTTTTCTTTTTGCTAAATTCTATCAGTGCATTATATATCTGAGATATTAACCCTTTTAAAGATTGGTATTGAGTAAATAGTTTTGTTTTTTTTTTTTATTCCAGGAGTAGTCATTTTATCCTAGTCACTGTTACCTTTGAAATACACTAATTTTATTGTTTCTGCCTTTATAAAGATATTTAAGATTTTCCCAAGCAACACTCAATTACGTAATACAATATTTTTTATTATTTAAAAACAGTATTAATAATTAACATCATTTACATATTTTATGTTATATTAATATATCTTCCTCCATCATCACGATTATTTTCACATCATTATTTGTATTTAGAAATTGGTTAAAATTTTGTAATGCTGAATTAGATAAATTTAATGGGAAGGAAAGTAAAGAAATCACTCCACATAGTTTTTAAAAAATAATCTTTGCCATTATATGTATCTTACATCTCGAGAGAAGATTATAAAATATTAGAATGTTCTCGTTGTAGATAGATTGGAGCTCTTTAGAGTTTGATATAGTACAGAATATAGTGCACATATATTTTAGTTCATAATTACTTGAAATTTTATTTATGAGATTAATTTACTGTTTTTCAAATGGAAAATACATTAGGTTAAATCAAGTGGTTTCATATCCTAAATTTAGGTATTTTCTGAAAATATTCTGTTGTTTAAATCTTTGATATTATTTCTTAAGCATTATTTGCTTCCTCAATACTCTTCCTAAATCTTCCATTTCAATCTGTCAGTTGCCAGAAGAGATTGTATTGTAATTCAGTTTATCTTCTAAAAAGATGCTAAAAAATAATTTTACTATTATTTCTATTAAAATAAAAATTTTGCTCTCTTGGAGCTATTCAATTACCTTGCATGCTGCAGGCCCAGATTAATCTCTATAATTTTATGGAAATGTGATCTCCTGAGACCACCAGCAGTGATCTGAGTACAGAGCCAGGAATAAGTCCAAAGAATGGCTAAGTGTACCCCAAGAAAAGTTATTTATTTCTTTTTTTACCCATTCTCGAACATAATAAAGTTCATAACAGTATTAATAATTGCCAAAAATTTTAGGTAAAAGTTTCTTCTTTAAAATATTAACATGAAACTGTTATATCATTCATATTCAGAAAAAATTGAAAATCTAATTGAATATAGGTTAGTATTACTATCTTAGAAATATATATTCCAAAAAGACTAGAAATTAAATTAAGGAAAATTTGTTTTTTAGGTCGTAAGTAAATATACTACTTTTGCCTTTGTAACTTTATTCTTTCTATGTTTTTATTAAGCAGAAATTTATGAGAGATTGAACATGGATGTATAATTTGCTAACATTAATTTTCCTCCTAATGTTTTCTTCTTGGATGGATTATATATTATTTTCTTACAAAAATGTTTGTTTTTATAACTCTGGAGGGAGGCTGTTTTATAATATTAAAACTGTACAGTTTTTCTTGAAATATTTATCACTTATCTTCAGCATGTATACTTATGAATGAAATTTATTATAATGTTGAAGGTTTCTTATTTATGAGACATTTTAATATCTATGTTTTAATTATATCATTTTATGTTTTACTTCTTAGAATTTTAAATCATTAGAATGGTGTGTGTGTGAGAGATACAAATAGAGAGAGAGACAGAAAAGAAGAAAAATTGTATGTAAATTGAATGTAATTTGTGCCAGATACTCTGCTAAGCTTCTGATCTACTTGAAACAGAAAACACTAGCAATTCACTGTTGGTAGAAATATCGACTGTCCAGCCTTCTTGGGAAAACAATATAGACATTTTTTAAAAAAAAATAGACATTTAAATTCCATATAATTCAACAGTATCACTCCAAAAAATATATCCTAGGAACATCTAAAATATGCAGAAAAATCCTTTGCATTACTATGTTTATTACAGTCCGAAGTTCAATAGCGAGAGTCCAAAAAGAACCCAACTTCCCAATTACAGATGAGTGCATCTACACAATGAAAGACTGCACAGCTGTTGGGATGATGAGGTCATGACATTTGCTTATACATGCATGGATATGGAGAGTATCATACTGAGCAAAATAAGTAAGAGGGAGAGGAATAACATAGGATGATTCCACAAATTTTGAGGATGTAAGAACAAAATTTGTATGGTAATAATTTACAGCAATTATATCAAGAGGGCCAGGAAGACCAATTTATGGTAGGATGTCACTACCCGCAAAGGTATGTCTCCATTTACTAAGAAAGCATGAACCTGGGGTCGGAGAAATAGCATAGAGGTAAGGCGTTTGCCTTTCATGCAGAAGATCATCAGTTCGAATCCAGGCATCCCATATGGTCCCCCATGCCTGCCAGGAGCAATTTCTGAGCATGGAGCCAGGAGTATCCCCTGAGCACTGCCGGGTGTGACCCAAAAACCACAAAAAAAAAAAAAAAAAGAAAGAAAAGAAAAAGAAAAAAGAAAGCATGAACCTGCCCGGCAGTGGCGCTAGAGGTAAGGTGCCTGCCTTGCCTGCGCTAGCCTTGACTCGATCCCCCAGCGTCCCATATGGTCCCCCAAGCCAGGAGCAACTTCTGAGCACATAGCCAGGAGTAACCCCTGAGCGTTACTGGGTGTGGCCCAAAAACAAAAACAAAAACAAAACAAAACAAAACAAAAATAGCATGAACCAGATGTGGTTTTTGGTTTTCCTAGTACAGTGTCTAATTTCCTCCCAAGAATTATCTGCCAGAAGGCCCATTAGAGAAGTCAATCATTGACCCTTGCGTGGATTACTGGCTATAATTCTGACACGGCTGTGACATTACATTTTCTCTTTTTCTTTTATTTGATTTTTGTCTTCTTTTCTACTACAGAAATTCGGCCTTAGCCTTTCTACACTCACAATGGAATTTCGGTACCAAAGAAAGCCTGCCAAAGGCTCCCCGCTGGCTAGTTTGTGACTCTTCAAGTGTAACCTGGCACCAGCAGCTTGTTTTTCTGAGTCTAGCTCTACGGTAGTAAACAATTATTTCTGTCCCCCCAAAAATCCATTTTCCGGCCACTGCAAATACATTTCTTCCAAAAACTGTCTCTCTCCTCCTGGTTTCTTGAAAAAAAAAAAACTGTTTATGGCTTACCCAAAAACACCTGTACCTCATCTTTTGCTCAGCCCTCTAGCAGGGCTCTTTCTCACCTACATCGGGTAGGCTGAACCGTAAAATTTGTCTTTTGTCTCTCAAACGTGAGACCCCCTACAACATGTGTGATAATTCATTTTTACAATATTATTCCCTTTTTTGTCAACTCGTGCTCCCGCTTTCTTCCTGTAAAGGTTCTCAGACCCTACTAAGGTTTTGCTTAGGGACACAGGCTGTCCGCAGCAGTAGGAAGCTTGCCTCATCACAATAGTGAGTGTTAAGTCAGAAGGAATACTATGACAATTATAGTTTGAAATAATCACTCTGGATAAAAACTGGCTGTTTAAGGAGATAAAGTAATAGGCATGATTCCCAAAATTTAAGATGGCAAAGAGAGAAAGAGAGAGTAAAAAAAGAGGGAGGGAGAGAGAAAGAAATATAGAATAGGAGGAAGAAGAAAAATATTTGTCCCAGAAGCAGGCAGGGGAATGAATGGGAGGGATAGTACGGTCATTCATGGCAGGAAATGTACACTGCTGAAGGGTGTTGTACATTCTATGACTGAAACTCAATCACGAACAACTTTGTAATTGTGAAAAATAACATAATTTTATTTTCATTATATATTGCATGAATTTTATTTCCTAGAATTTACTGGGCTATTGGTTCAGAGAGCCATGTGACTAAAGGCTTAATATAATTAATTGTAAGTCATTAGTGCTTATATACTTTCCTACAAAATCAACTCTCCTGCTCTTTTCTTCTTCTTTTTACTTTACTTAGTCAAATATGCCCAATTTAATTTTCTAATGACCATTTATAGAGTCCTTCCCCTGTCCTAAATAGCCATTCAAGTAATTTTACATGAATAGAATATAATATTCTAATTTATTAAGGTAATAATAATTGGGTCGTAAGACTTAATTGTGATATAACTAGGATAAAAAGCATGCTCTTCATACAATATTTTTTCTAGAAATTTATTTTATAGGCACATGTATTTTGTATATAAATGTATATTTATATTTATGATTTAAAGAAACAGCTTCACCTCCAGTTCACTTCCTGGAAAGAAACATGATTTCTCCCTATATATGCTATAACTAAAAGAGCCATTTTTCATGGAGAGGAGGGAAAGGGAAGAAAGAAGAGTAGAGAAGTAGAGAAGAGGTGAGGAGAGGAGAAAGGATAAGTGAGTAGAATTAAGGAAAAAAAGAAGAAAAAAAGGAAAGGGTAAAAGAGTGAAAAAAGAGAAGAGAGGATAGTAGAGGAGAGGAGAAGAGAAAAAAGTAATGTGAGGAGGGGAGAAAATAAGCATTCTGTAATAGAATTAAAAATAATATGAACCTATTTAAATTTAACTAGAGGACATTTTTAGATACAATCTTTTTCAGCTGTGAGTGATATATGTTAAATTACAATTTGAGTTAAAGCTGGTCGTGGGGAAACACAAAGAATTAATCAGGTTGCTAGATATGGTTTTAGATTTGCTTTAGATATGGTAATGCAATAGCTTTTACTGCTGTTCACAAGTGAAGACTCCAAATATTTTAAATATAGTTTCCCAAAAGGTAACCTAACTTCTGCTTTAAGATTACGTGTCCACTTTTGTCATCTTTTTAAAATTTTATATTCAAAATACAGCCAGATGGTTTATGAAAGGCTTTTCATTTATTTCTTCATACTTGAGAGACTGTAATTAAAGATTCCAGTTTTATCACTTGTTTTGTTTATATACTTTATATTCTTTAGAATAAAGATAACGTAAGAAGATTTGTTTTATTAAGCAATTTTTTATATAGGTGTCAAATACATAGTGCAGCAGGTAAGGTTATTGTCCCAAATTTGATCCCCAGAATCCTATACATGTGAGTAGTGGTCCCTGTATGCAGAGTCAGGAATACCACTACTGGTGTGGTCCACAAGCAAAATTCCTTATATTTTATAGCCATATTTTTTTTAAAAATCTAAACTGAATTTCTAAATATAATTTTGAGATTATTTCTGGGCATATGAATATGTAGGCTATAGAATGATGCCCTTAGAATGATGCTCTAAGTTTCTGATTTGTGATAATGAACTGTTTTCATTCTTCTAGAATTTGACTGCCATTAAACCATCCACTAGTCTCATTTTTGCTTAACCTTTTGTCAAATGATCACAAAAAATCATACTTGGCAGATTTAGATTTGCTATTAGGCATTTTTATTAGTTTTACACTTACCTTTAAATTTAATAAAACTTAGTTTTTAACCTTTCATAATAGTTGTGAAGAGTTCTTGCAAACTGAAAAAAATCCTATTTTAATACAGAATTTGAGAAAAATCACTTTTATGGAAGCTAAAAATGTAGGTTGATACTAAAGTGTTCTTTAGGGCATTTCCTTATTTAGAAATCACCTTGAGAAGAAGAAAAAAGTAGAAAACGATAAGGAGGACACTTTCAATATATCATCTTGTGATAATAATCTGTTAGTCAATGAGTATATAGAAACAAAAACCAATACAGTGTTCTCAATTGAACACATTTACTTTACTATAAAGTGTACTATTATTGTTAGAGAGACATAAAATAATCAGTTTAAATGGCCTCTTCATGAATTTTATGTACACATGAAGTCCCATGCATTTTTAACTAAGAGTATATAGAAGTATGTGGGCACAGATACAAAAAAGAAACAAAGTGGATACAACGTGGTACAGTGAACTATTCTATGTGTATTTCAGATTTAGTTCATTTCTTCCAAAATTTCAAGTGCTTTATGTTACTTTATTGCTTTATATCAAACTATTGCACTTGTAATTAAAATTCAAATTTGAACACATACGAAAGGTCTTACATACTTTTTGTCCCATTATCTTGTAATGGGTTATATTTTGTTAGATTATTTTACTTTCCTCCCTTTCAATCATGACCAAGACTTTTGTTTTTTAATTTCTAAAATGTGAGTTTACACTTTGGGGTTTTTCACATGAAAATGTATTTCACAAATATTCTTTCCTCTGTTTACAAAATACAAAAAAGCATTAATATCCACTTTGGTTCTTCCATATAAAATATATATTTCAAAAATATCCTTTTCTTGTTAACACTAATTTTAAAACTCTATCCATCACCCTCTTTTAATTAGCTCTCATCCTAGACCTCTTTCATTTTCAACCAAAGAAGAAATTTTTCGAGATCTTTTGTAAATTCTTGACAAAATAAAAATGTTATCTTGGAAGCATATTTGTTGACCTTCTATATGACATAATATAGTACACATTTATAGGTATTAATGATATATGTATATGTCATACATTTATGATACACTTAATGTGCTATTGGCTTCTTGAGGAGCAATTCCTTGAAAACAAGAACCTTGTCTTAAATGTCCATCAGCTTTAACACTTAGATTTTAATCCAATTTCCACTATAGTGAAAGGAATCTGCTTGCATTAACCCAGCAACTGAAGCTGAATTAAAGTGATAATTTTAAAACAGTGGAAAGACTTGAATTTTCCATTCCTTGGAAGAGCAAAAAAGAACAATGGTGGCCTCTAGACATAGCTATGGAGCTATTTATAGAAACAATGATAAGATAAAGCAAAGTCTCATTTTCTTTCTGGGATGCCTTCTTTCTGAAATTTCACTTGCCAAGTTACATTGTTGGCAGTGATCGCTTTATCCCAAACGGCGCCCATAGCAGAATAGTGTGTAACATGTGAGAACACTGCCAATGAGGGGGAAAATATAGGAGCTTTTCCAGAGATTGGGGAGCAATAGATAGTTTTATTCTCACAATTACAAGTACAATGAAAGCATTGTGGATTTTTTTTGAGATTAAAATACAATGAAAACCAAAAATAATACACAATTGATTTGCTGTGATGGTGTTGTCGCAGCATTTGGAAGATTGTAGAGATTAAACACTGCTGGAGGGTATGGTTTGGAACACTGTATGCATTAAATCTCATCATGAATAGTGTTGTAAATCAAAGTGCATTAAATGAACAAGGAAATGAAACTGAGAGCATGGTTGGACCTTCTCAGACAAAGATACTGAAGAGATTCTCTGTGACTATATTGTATATACTACCCTACTTCTTTCTTTACTCTGTAACAAATTTGGATATAAGCAATGATTTTTCTCAAATGTGGTTCAAAATCCTTTGTATTGAAGAATGTCAAAGAAAAGAAATCCAGGATACATGCGAATAAACAAATGTAGTACTAAAATATATATAAAATAAAACTTAGAATCTGTCTACCATATGATTCAGCAACTGTGCAATTATACAAATATAAAACACAGTAAAGGTATACATCTTTAACTCCCTTACAACAATATTAACAATCACTAAGAGTGGTAATTAAGCTTAATTTGTTCATTTTGACAAAAAATGGCTGAAAAATACATGCACACACATACACTATGAAATACTACTTAACTATATGTTGAACATTTGCCATTTGTAAAAACATGACTAAATTTAATAAAAATAAAAAATAAAAGTATCCCCTTCCGTCCCCCGCACCCCACGTCCACCCTCTTCCCCTCCTCTGTACTTTCGCCCTACTATTCCTCCTGGACCTCCCTCCTCTGCTCAAATGTTGTTTGATATGTTAAATGCATCTGCCGTTGCCCTCTCTGATCACCATTATGATCATTGTTGGATTTGTTTTTCAGATCAACCGCCCTTTTATGAAGGAGTTGCGTTGTTTTCTGATGATTTACTTTTTTCCAATGATACTTCCTCCCTTCGTTGGGATTTTAATCATCCTGCCTCTATTACTCTCGGTCAAGTGGTTGGCTCAGGCCTCTGCCTCCTCGGCCCCCTCATGCTTCCCCCTGTACAACTTGAAGCTGTTTGCAATACCTCTCTTACTGTTTCCCCTCAAGCCTTGTACCTCATCACCCCTGACCCTCTCTTTTTTGCCTGCTCCTCTGGTCTCACCCCCCCCTATATTATTGTTCCTACCTTCCTTAATGATCATGATTATTGTGTCCTTGTTCTTCTTCTTCCTCGATTTACTATTCGTTCTGCTGATGACTTTCTTTGGTACCATTCCCCCTGCCCCCCGGGCCCTTACTCAGACCTGCAGAGAACCCCTTACTGCCATTACTCTAGCTGTTGTTCTCGGTTTTGGTGCCACGGGCACTAACACAGGCATTGCTGCCTTAGTTACTTCCCAGCAAAATTTTGACTTTCTATCCCACAAAGTTCAACAGGATATCAAAACTGTCCAAACTGGTCTCGATGCCCTTAAACAATCCCTCTTCTCCCTTGCTGAAATGGTTTTGTAAAATTGCCGTGGGCTCAACCTTGCCTTCTTTAAAGAGGGGGGAGTCTGTGTAGTTCTTAAGGAGGAATGTTGCTTTTATAAAGACAAGACAGTAATTGTTAGAAACAGTGTTAAAGAGCTAGAAAGAAGCCTTGAGGAATGGAATAGAGCCACTGAACAAAGTGAATCTTGGTATAAAAATTGGTTTTCCACCTCACCCTGGCTCACCACCCTGGTGCCCACCATAGTGGGTTCCTTGTTAGGTCTTCTCTGCCTCTTTTCATTTGGCCCATGGGCATTTAGAAAATTAACTGATTTTGTTAAAGCCCAGATGGATAGTGCTACTAGGAAACATGTTGCTGTGCATTATCAACAGCTTGCAACTCGGCCTCCTGAATCCCTGGATTTTGCTGAATTTCAGCACCTGGCGGAAGAAGCATTGCCTTGGTGGTCTCGGCTGTGATGTTGCCCATGATGGGAATAGCCTGAGTCCACAGGGGGAAGCTACATCTGCCCCTCTCTCAGATGCCCCTTTAGGTGACAACTCAGGTAGCCTAAGACAGGCGCATCGCCCCAAAAATTTATGCTGTGCCTTCCTGCCCCTTTTTTAGACTAGAGAGGGGGAACTGTTGGGAGCTGGTTGCCTCCCTTTGGAAACTTGACATTAGCACAGCCATTTTAGATCTTTCAGCCATCTTGCTTCAAGCCTGTCCCCGGGTTATACTGTAACTTGAGTACGTGCCAGTTGGACCTGAAATGACACAGATCACAAGACCACATTCTTCTGATATAGGAAGCTAAGATCAATAGATAGACCTTGGTATGTGGTAACATGATGTTCTGCTAGAAGCTTGTAACAGTTTATGAGTACTTTCAAAACCTTCCTGGCTGGAATGTATGCTAAGTTAATGGTTTGTGCTGTAACCTCTCCCCATTGTGTAAAACCTATATAAGCTTTGGCTGCCTGAAAATAAATGAATGCCTTGATCAGAAAGCGTGTCTTGGCGTTTCTCTTTTCTCCCTCCCGTTATTTTTGCAGGTGAAGACCTTTTCCACAGCCGAGAATAAACTGAAGCCACAGGCCAGCATAAGTGGTAAGTGCAGTTCGGGAAATAACTACACTAACAACTATCATGACAACGTTAATGTGTGAGAGAAGTATAATGCCTGTCTCAAATACAGGCAGGAGTGGAGGAGGTGGGGAGAGGATTGGTGGTGAGAATGTTGCACTGGTGCAGGGGTGTGTGGTGTTTTTTATTTGATTGAAACCCAGCCACAATCATGCATGCAATCATGGAACTTAAATAAAGATTTTTAAAAAATGACTAAACCATGAAGAAATTGTGTAGTTATTCATAGGTTGAAAACAAATGTCATAGCTTTAAGTCAAAGTATTTCATATAAAGCAAACACTTAGACTATAAGATCAGAATTATATTTACCTAAAAGGAAGGTGGAAATGGAAGGACAGATTGATAAAAGGTATCAATTATATTGTGATGAATAAAGTATGTACTTTAGGCAATAGACATAAAATGGCATATATATAAATCAATATTAGTTTAATAAAAATAAAATTATCTCTGAAATTGTATATATAATTTTTAAATAAATTTTATGCCATATACAAATCCAGAATTTAGAAGGTACATATTCCTTGAAAAATTATTTTCTCACTATAATTTTCTAAAATTATGAAGGAAAATTCACATTAAAATAACATTTAAATACCTCTCTAAATGTTTTCAAAACAATTTTCTTTGAGAATAAAAAATTCTCCCACGAAACATATGAAAATATTGTCTAGGGTGATGAAGCACTCCAGCAATACGTTTTAACTTGCACATTAGCTTTTTGAAATGAGGTCCAGTTGCAGCACCATAATAATGGTTTATGTTTATTTATACATCTACCCATTGTCTGTGAAGTCAGACAATAGCTGCAAATCAAACTGAATTTCTCATTCTCTGTCACAAATACTGCTCTTTAAGAATTAGGATAAGCAGATGTGGCTTCAACAAAGCGAATGTCAGCAATCCAGTACTATCAGTGACAATGTCTTTTATTAATTATATTAGGTAACAGAATTGATCTTTTGCACTTTTTTTCTTTCTATGCTATTTTACAGCAATGCTTTGAAAATAAACATTTAAATGGTACAAGGTATTACATGGTGTGAAATAAGCTTGATCCATTAGTATTTTGTGAGGCTGAAGATTAGAAAAATAAAATGATGTGATCAGAGCAGGAAGGAAAGTAATTCTCTGTATAACACAAGCAAACTGACAAAAGGAGAAAGGCTTAATTTTATTTATGAAAGCCTTTACATGTTCCTACATTTATTAAAAAGTGACCCTCTTGAACTTCGTCTGAATGGTATTAAAAAGCTGACAGAGAGACTAGAAGGAAGAGGCTGCCAAAATATTTTCCATCAATTGTGATACTTTCCATTAATTTTTTTCTACAGAGAAAAAAAGATATTGTAAAATTTGCTTCTTGCCATCTCAATAATAAATCAACAAACACCTCCCTAATGATACTAAGGTTATTGGAAATTTATGTTTTGTACACTCTCATGCTGGGGTGGGGGCTTCATTTACTTTAAGTAACACAATTTAAATCTTTTACTATTTACCTCTTTTAATAAGACAAAAGAAAATGATATTTTTATTAATTTACAATTTTATATAAATTTAATTCCTATCAAAAGTAGCATAGAAACTTTGTCTTAATTTAATCCCCTCCATTAGACTTTTCAGAACAACTGTTCAAGGTTGATACCAACATTCAAGTCCCCCTTTCTCCTTCTACTTCTTTCTCTTTGTTTTTCTAAAGGAAACTTACTTTTACAAAGATGTAAGCATTTTATTTGGGAATGTAAGTGATTAACCAAAAGAAAATATTAGTGTATATGACTACCAAATGTAAATTATTTGTAAAGGAAATGATCCTTTTTCTGCAGGTTGTGTCCTTATATAGTTTTCTTTTCTCTGTTGATGTTTACTTTCTTTTCATTATATAAACTCAGCAAAAGAATTCTCCCAAATCTTGGGAATAAGGTTTGTTATGATGACTACTCAATGGTGCAGGCTCCTTACAATTAGTGCTTTAAGACCCTAGAAAATGATACTTTTTCTTGGATTCTCCTCCTCATTGAGAATTTGAGGGTGGAGCATAAAATCACTAGGAACTTTTACATTGGGATAAGATGAAATGTAGTGGAAAAGAATCACAGATCTGAGATCGAGTCCATAATTATGTCACTTTATTTGATATTTTAAAGGGATATAGCTGCAGAATCCAATATGCATAAGCCCTCAGAGGAAAAAAATCTGTCTTAAGTATCAAAAACTTTCATTATTTGCATTTGACTTAAGTAGTTAAATTTTGACAAGTTTCTGGTACTACAGGGACCTGAAGAAAAAGTAGCAGAGAGAGAAGGATACCACTCAGGCCTGTTGATTAGTAGGTAGTGGATACAATTTTTTTTAAATGCTTCACATTGAAGTCTAGAGTTAGAGTGAAAAAAATCACAGGTTATAACCTGAAAAAGACTGAGGTTTGGAGTCACACATTCTCACATTTCTGGTGAGTTATGATTCTAAACTGCATGCTTGATCAAATGTCTCTGGCTCCACTATGGATTTACTAATTTATTTGGAATAGCATGTTGCACTCCTTCTGCATTGTAATGAGTATCCCAGGTGTTTCTGACATGTGCAATCTAAGCCATGTATTGAGAAATCTACCTCTAACCATATAATGAGAAACACTGGCTTAGGCCAACAGGGAGTAGGTTAAAGGGTAAGATGAAAATGAATAAGTTAGGTTTCAATTAAAGAGTAGCTAAATTTAAAGCAATGCATTGTAAAACATGCATAACAAAATGTGCACATAGGAAATGAAGCATTTAGAAAAATAGTTGATTGTATTTTTTAAACATGTAGAAGTTTTTTTAGTCACCTTTCTGTCTTACCTGTGATAATTTAGGAGAAAGCTAATTCTCTAAATTTCAGGACAGTGAAATCAGTCGCATTTAACCATAGTTAGAATTACATTGCATTAAAAACTGCATCACATGGGAAAAACCTATTTACACATTTTTTTTTTACATATAAACTCTATAAGTGATGTAAAGTCTATTAACAGGTTTGCCAAAGGGATTTGCATGGGGAAAGAGACACACACCCAACTAATAACAAAGTTGTATTTCTGCTCTTATTTTTCTTTCAAATATATATATTTTTTGTCCTCAGGGAAACTGCATTCAGGAATCAATTACAAAATTGAGATGTATTTGATCTTGTAAAAATAATTCATTATTGCAAACAAACATACCAGTTAGCTATCAGAAACCTAAGACTTAACTACACAAATAATTTTCCTTCTTCATATTTCAGTATTTTCTCTAAAAATGGTGCATGCTGGGAACAGGGCTGCAGGGGGAATAACATTGGTGGTGGGAATGTCCTTATTTAAATGTCATTATGTACCTAAAATACTACTGTGAATGAATTGTAATCCACTTTGATCAAAATAAAAATTATTAATAATAAAATGGTGTAGTTGTTCCAGAATGATACTTTGTGTGGCCAACCTATGTTTGAGCCCCAGCACTCATGTGGTCCTCCAAACACACCAGGAGAGATTCCTAAGTGCAGAGCTAGGGATAACCCCTGCACAATGTTTAGCGTGGCCCAAAAACAAATATAAATTAAAATAATAAATAGATAAAAATATTGTATTTATTGAGAACAACATCTTAGTACATTTATAGGCATCTCACAAAAAGACACACTCGAATTGTTTTTGTGTTCTTTATTCAACCTTTTCTACAAAGACTCTGATATTATTGTGCATGTATATTTGCATTCCTTCACAAAGAAATATATCCTGAAACTTACTATTCTAAACCGGAAGTAGAATTTTTCTCCCAATGAATTCATTTAAATACATTTGTTGTCATCATAGGCTTTTTTTTTTTTATAAAACAAACAATCAAAAATCCATAGTCTATGGAGTGAAAGCATAGATGGCCATAAGTGTATAAAGAAAGATAAAATGTGTTAGAAAAGATATGAAAGCCTGCTGGAGTTATTTTTGTTTTGATTAAAGAGACACTTTGATATTCAGCTGGAGGGAGGAATATGTAAGTGAGGGGATGACACAGTGATTAAAACCATGTTTCTTTGCCAGTGGGGGTTCTCAACAAGTTTTATCACTGTTTCTGGAGGTAAAACAAGGAGGAGTGCAACCTTTGTATCCCACCGCCACAACATTAATTTCACCCAGAATGAAGACAGAAGGTCCCAGTGTGTGGTGCCACAGAACAGATATATTTTAATAGAGCAGAGTTTGATGCTATCAAAAAACACCAGCATCTGCCAAGTTTACCTCGAAATAAAATCTAATCATACAAATAACTGAAATAGAACAAAATGCATAAAACATCTATTTTCAAATCATTTTAATGTTTATAAATCGAATGAACTACTTACTAATTCAATCAACTTGTCCTTGGGAGTTAATGGTCTGTGATACCTTTTTTAATGCTAAAATCCATTTTAAGATGATTCATAGAGCCTTTAGCTAGAATGATGCTTCACTAGAAAAGAGTTTTAGCTCCCAGAAATTTCCCTGGAACTCTGCTTGCTCAGAAATAGTGCATGTGACAAGGCAAGTATATTAATTATCACATCACTTTGTCTAGCATGTTTGATACTTGTTTGCACATAGTAATACAAAGTTATCATTTAGGACACTTCTAATAGTAGCTATTGGGGAAAGGGGAGCAGTTTTCTTCAGAAAAAAAAACTTTAAGGTTCCATATTAATTTTGAGATCTACAAAATTATATTTATTTATGCTTGATATTTTTGGATAGCTATTTCCTTCTATTTTATAGGAAATAAAAAATGGATATACATTAAAATTATATTAATTGCTTTATTTAAATAAGGTGGTTATAATGTTCATAATGCAGTTGTTGTTTTCCCCACAAATATAAAGCTCTTTATGATTGAATTTCAGTCAAATAATGCACAATACCCTTCACCAGTGTGCCTGTCTCATCACCAATATCCCTAGTTTCTTTAAGTGACTAGAATTCTTAATTTCTTCAAAATAATAATATTTGAAAAAATATATAATTATTTTAGAAATCAATAATTCAAAGTTATTATCTGTAAATCAGTAACAGAACAGTATGTCAACAAGAAGCCATCAACATGTGTCATTTATTTTTCTTGATTTTGTTTTTGAGCCACACAAGGTTATTTTTAGCACTTACTCTAGGCTTTTTGCTCAGAGTTCACTCCTGGAAGGTTCTAGAGATCAAATCCTAGAGATCATATCTTGACATAGTATTTGTTACTCTTTTGACTGGTTCATAGTTGAACACTTCAAAGTTCAATAATACTCATTTCAGTACCCAATCTAAAGGTTGTTTAAATGACAGTGTCTCGTTTTGGATATAAAGAAGGTAAATTATCCCAGCTAAAACAATTACATTGGCTAGGAGATTGGACACTGCTGCAAATGCATTTGGGACAACAATAACAATAACAAAACAACAATAACTTTTGGAGACTCAATTCTTTTTATTAGATCTGTTTTATTCACCTCAAAGAATATGTCTCATGAATACAGAGAGAGAAAAAAGATTGTGCAATTTGCTTTCTGTTTTAGATAATTGTCTAGAATTATATTATACCGCCTAATTAATGAGCACCAGCATTGGAAATACTAGGATATAATCAATCAGTAGAAGCATTTTTTATCAGACCATACAAATATGATCAGTAGTAACTACTAAATCAAAGCTAGGGGAAACTAATTTAATATAAATGAAATAAAGATAATCTTGTAAAACACAGTCATCTCACTAAAATTCCTTATTGAAAGAATCATATAGTTTGGAAATAATGTGGTGTATTTACAAAATAGTGTTTTCATTCCAGAAAGTTAAAGCTTTCTACAAAAGGTTTATATAGTAAAATAAATGAATTATTTGAAAATTCTCCTGTGTTAGGGCTGAGAAACATAGGACAGTGTGTAGAGCTACTGTCTTGAAAGTGGTTGACCAGGGTTTGGTGCCCAGCACTCCCTAGTCTTTAGAGCTCGCAAAAAGGGATCTCTGGGTTAAGAACCAGGTTGAAGGACTGCCATATGTGTCCTCAAAAAAAAAAATCTAGCAGGAGGGGGTTTGGCAGGCCCCCGCCATGCCAGAGGCCTTCTTAACCAGGCCTAGTGGGGGTGCGGGACTGGGGTAACCCCAGCACCCCTCTACCACCTTGCTCCAGATCTCCAGGGCTTCCCCGGGCCACATGCCTGGGCAAGCGGGTGAGTTGGGCCCCTTGGTGGAGCTTGAAGGTACCCTAGGCTTTCCCCCATTATCCATTCAGCTCCTTAGGGAGGGTCTGGGTGGGGCCCTGAACTTCTGGCCTCCCAGCTTCTTGAAGTCACTGGTAATATCTGTCCAGTCTATATTTTCAAAATATAAACATTTCAAAATGTTTCACAAGAAACATTAATAGTATTCACTATCATTGAATTATGTTTTTATGTATGTATAATGTCCATTTTGTACTCTGCCCTTTTGCATACCCCTTCATAAGATCATATATCTCTTTAACTTCCTTAACTCCTAACATCATTACTCCTCATTTACCCTTTCTAACTTAAGTACTGTAGAGTCCTAAGTCACAGATCAAAGTGGTGCCCTGGAGTTATCACCCACCCAACTATTTTAAAAGACATAAAAAGGACACTTATGTCTCTTCAACATTTTATGGGTGTTTTCTTTGATGACTATAACTTTTGCTGAATATTTTCTTATACAGTGATGATCCCTATGTTTTTTATTTTCTCTTTGTGAACTGCTCAATATGAAATTTGATGTGAAAGAATCCCTCGGTTTAATGCTTATGTTTGAACCAAGTAATGGGTATTGTTGGAAATGTTCTTACGCCCCCATATATCTGATAGCACCACGTGGCTTTATTTCTTGTTTGCTTAGGCACACTAAAATGGGAAAATACTATACATACCAATAAGTTCTTATCTAATAGAGATAGGAACACACAAATCTTGTAGTGCAATGATACCTTACACCCTGAACATTGACATAAAGACCTGGTACAGGCCTCAGAAGAATGGGCATTCTCCATTCACCCCTGATCTAGAGAAGACATTTACAAAACATCCAAGGTTGTATATAACATCACCTGGAGGCATTCCTCTACCAGGGAAGACCCTACAGCTGCTCTGACATCGATCTACTCAAAAAAGACTTCCCTTAACACTAAGAAGACTTAACAAAAACAATGACCTGCTTACTGGACAGGGCTTGCTGTATTGCCCCTTAATTGTGAGGTTTGTCTATAACATCACCTGGAAGCAATCCTCTACCACGGAAGACCCTACCACTGCTCAGACATCATCCTACTGAAAAGAGATTTCCCTTAACAATGAGAAGACTTAACAACGACCTGCTTACAGGACATGGCTTCCTGCATTGCCCTTTCATGGTGAGGTGAAATGAGAAGACACTCCACATCATGACTTCAATGTAGGATATGCAGATTCCAGAATCTTTAATACAGAAACATGATACCAACAACAGAGACCGTGTGAAAAGTGTGTTGGTACTACAGACAATGCCTTGGATCGGATGATAACTTGCCTGAAGCCTAGAGTTGGTCTTATGCCAGGAAACTTCAGGGGTAGGATCTCTTTGTATTTAGGCCAAGGTTATTCCTTTCCATGCCTGTCATATTTTGGTGGGCCTATGCAAACAACAATTGCCACTCTAACACCGTTTTTACTGTGCTCCTTTGACACTAAACCTTAAAATGCACCCACTTAAAATTTGAGGTTAAATGCACATACTTAAAATTTGAGGTTAACTTAAACTAATATGCATGTACATGGAAATGTAAAAAAATACTATGCCTCTAATGTTTAAGGAGTTATGTAAGTTTTATGGCTTTAGATTGCCTTGTGTGCTGTTAAGAAATATTATAATGTGCTACAATCTGGGGACTCGAGGGACAAAGTAATTGTACATGGATTCTGTTTTATTTATCTTAACGTTCTTTGGCTGAAAGTTCAAAGTTAAGATATCAGCAAGGGGACTTCTTCTGAGAATTATGTTATGGCTGATTGTCCTTCCACTGTAACTTTACCTTGTCCTCTTTCTTTGCATCTTTTGTTCTCATAATTCAAAATAAAAAAATTTAAAAAAATCCACATAAAAGTTATAGTATAAACTCTTCTTTTTTCTCAAACACATTTTATTGTATCCCTATATGAGATGTACCTTCACAAAATGCTGTGAAATCAAGCACAAATAATTTTAAAGGTGGTTATTTTCATTACTGTAATGTTGTTATTGAACATAGAAATTTTCTTAAGTATATCATCACTTGTATATTTTTTAAAGTAGCCAAGATTTATTGTGGTGGGTAGGATGGAGTGGAGAGTAGAGATCAGGAGCCCACACCAAGGCGCTCAGGAGTGCAGTGCATGCCATTTGTCCAGAGGCCCACGATTCGGGATGTATTTGGCCCCACAGCCATCTGGGATGAGGCTCTTCTCAGTCAAAAAATATGGAACGCTTCATAAATTTGCGTGTCATCCTTGCGCAGGGGCCATGCTAATCTTCTCTGTATCGTTCCAATTTTAGTATATGTGCTGCCGAAGAGAGCACTATCACTTGTATTTTTAAAAACTTTAACCAACTATCTATTGATCCTTGAAAAATATTAAAGAGAATTTTTATTATAAAAGTAAAATATAAACAATAAATCTCAAATATTATAAAATGCTGAGTAAAGTGCTCTGTTATCTACAATTTTCTATACCAAGGGCCCAAGGATGCCATGCTGCTTGAGCCCTGGCATGCCAGAAATTACCAAGTTCAAACCTGTTGTGCTGGGGGTTCTGATGTGCTGAATCAATCAATATTGGATCTATGTGATATGATGAATTTAACAGGTCTGAACATGCAAAGCATGCAACATAAATACTGTATTATCTGTGCCCTAGTTAACAATTTATGATTCTGACCTAATTTTCCTTCTTTTTTTTCTGGTTTATTTAAGTCCTGAGGTTACAGAATTGTTCATAGTTGGGTTTCAGTCATAGACTATACACCATCCTTCATCAGTGCAACTTTCCCACTGCCAATGCCTCCCATTTTCCTTTACATCCTAAACCCCTTCCAGTTTCTGGGGCAAGCATTTTACTTCTCTCTCTCTCTCTCTCTCTCTCTCTCTCTCTCTCTCTCTCTCTCTCTCACAAACACACACATACACACACACTCAATTTGTTTCTTTCCTTTTTGACACTGTAGTCTACATTACTATTTGATGAAGGACTGCCATGTATGCCACTTCAACCCTATTTAGCAACCAGTTCTTGTCCAGAGTAATCATTCCAACTATCTTTGTCCAAGTAAACCCTTCTCAACTCTAACTACACTCATCACACTTTGTGCAAGCTTCCTACCATGAACTGGCCTTCATGGCCCTCAACTCTATTGTCTGCAGATAATATTATCATACTATATTTTACTTTTTTAATATCCCATAAATGAGTAATATTTTTCTATGTCTATACTCTAACTCATTTCACTCAGCATAATAATCACCATGTCCATTCCTTTATAAACAAATTTATGACTTCACTTTTTCTAATGGCTGCATAATATACCATTTTGTAGATGTACAATAGTTTCCTTAGACACCCATTTGTTGTCGGGCACCTGGATTGTTTCTAGATTCTGGCTATTTAAATTATGCTGTAATAAAAATTGGAATACAGAGGGCATTTTTGCATTGTGTTTATATGTTCTTTGCCTGTATATGCCTAGGAGATTTTTGAGAAATATCCATTTGTTTTCCAGAATGACTGGACTAAATAGCATTCCTAGTAGCTGTGAATGAGAGTCCCTTTCTCTCTGCATCTATAACAGCACAGGATTGTTACTGTTTTTACTTACATGTGACAGTCTCTGTGGTATGAGATTATATCTCATTTTTTTTGATTAGTGTTTCTCTAACAATTAGTGATGTGGAGCATTTTTCTCTTGTCTTTTGTCATTTGTATTTCTTCTTTGAGAAAATATCTTTCATTTCTCCTCCCCATTTTTGATGGTGTTAACTTTTTTCTTGTAAGTTCTATTCAAACTTTGTTTTTCTTAAGTATTAACCCCTATTAGATGGATATTGATTAAATAGTTTCTTCTATTCTATGGGAAAATATTTCATCTTAGTCACAGTTTCCTTTGAACTGCAGAAATTTTTCAGATTAACGTAGTCCCATTTCTATATATTTTATTCCACTTGCTTGACAGTTATATTTCCTCTTGAAGATGACTTTATTCTCAATGCCATATATTGTTTTTGTCTATATATTCCTTTATGTACCTTACAGTTTTAGATCTGTTATCTAGGTCTTTAATCAATTTTAGTTTGACTTTATGCATGTTGTTAAAGAGAATTTCTGAATTCACTTTTTCGTATGTAGTTGACCAATTTTCCCAATTGGCGTCATTTGTTAAAGAGGCTTTCTGTTCTCCACTTTGCATTTCTTGCCACTTTTATTTAATTTTAATTTATTGTATGCCTGGGTGTTCGTCTCTGAATACTCAAGTTTATTCCATTAATAGAAGTTCTATCTTTATTCCAATAATATAATGTTTATTGACTGCTCTTTTATAACAAAATTTAAAGTTGGAGAAAGTGATACTGCCAGTCATCTCTTTTCTATGGATTACTTTAGATATTCATGGGCATTTATTATTCCAAATAAATTACTTGAGTGTTTGGTACACTTCATTTAAAACTGACAATGGAATCCTTAGGAGGATTGGGTTATATATGTACAAAGTTTTTGTAAGTATTAGCATTTTAATGATTTAATACTTCCAATCCATGAACAGGTTGTATGTTACAATTTTTTGTGTTCTTTTTTTTTATAATTTTTTTTATTTAAACACCTTGATTACATACATGATTGTATTTGGGTTTCAGTCATAAAAGGAACACCACCCATCACCAGTGCAACATTCCCATCACCCAAGTCCCAAATCTCCCTCCTCCCCACCCAACCACCGCCTGTACCCTAAACAGGCTCTACATTTCCCTCATACATTCTCAATATTAGGACAGTTCAAAATGTAGTTATTTCTCTAACTAAACTCATCACTCTTTGTGGTGAGCTTCCTGAGGTGAGCTGGAACTTCCAGCTCTTTTCTCTTTTGTGTCTGAAAATTATTATTACCAGGGTGTCTTTCATTTTTCTTAAAACCCATAGATGAGTGAGCGTTTTTCTCTCTCTCTCTGACTTATTTCACTCAGCATAATAGATTCCATGTACATCCATGTATAGGAAAATTTCATGACTTCATCTCTCCTGACAGCTGCATAATATTCCATTGTGTATATGTACCACAGTTTCTTTAGCCATTCGTCTGTTGAAGGGCATCTTGGTTGTTTCCAGAGTCTTGCTATGGTAAATAGAGCTGCAATGAATATAGGTGTAAGGAAGGGGTTTTTGTATTGTATTTTTGTGTTCCTAGGGTATATTCCTAGGAGTGGTATAGCTGGATCGTATGGGAGCTCGATTTCCAGTTTTTGGAGGAATCTCCATATCGCTTTCCATAAAGGTTGAACTAGACAGCATTCCCACCAGCAGTGGATATAAGTTCCTTTCTCTCCACATCCCCGCCAACACTGTTTATTCTCATTCTTTGTGATGTGTGCCATTCTCTGGGATGTGAGGTGGTATCTCATCGTTGTTTTGATTTGCATCTCCCTGATGATTAGTGATGTGGAACATTTTTTCATGTGTCTTTTGGCCATGTGTATTTCTTCTTTGTCAAAGTGTCTGTTCATTTCTTCTCCCCATTTTTTGATGGGGTTAGATGTTTTTTTCTTGTAAAGTTCTGTCAGTGCCTTGTATATTTTGGAGATTAGCCCTTTATCTGATGGGTATTGGGTGAATAGTTTCTCCCACTCAGTGGGTGGCTCTTGTATCCTGGGCAATATTTCCTTTGAGGTGCAGAAGCTTTTCAGCTTAATATATTCCCATCTGTTATTCTCTGCTTTCACTTGCTTGGAGAGTGCAGTTTCCTCCTTGAAGATGCCTGTAATGTCCTGGAGTGTTTTGCCTATGTGCTGTTCTATATATCTTATGGTTTTGGGGCTGATATCGAGCTCTTTAATCCATTTGGATTTTACCTTTGTACATGATGTTAGCTGGGGGTCTAAGTTTAATTTTTTGCAAGTGGCTATCCAATTGTGCCAACACCACTTGTTGAAGAGGCTTTCCCTGCTCCATTTAGGATTTCCTACTCCTTTATCAAAAATTAGATGGTTGTATCTCTGGGGAACATTTTCTGAGTATTCAAGCCTATTCCACTGATCTGAGGACCTATCCTTATTCAAATACCATGCTGTTTTGATAACTGTTGCTTTGTAGTACAGTTTAAAGTTGGGAAAAGTAATTCCTCCCATATTCTTTTTCCCAATGATTGCTTTAGCTATTCGAGGGTGTTTATTGTTCCAAATGAATTTCAAAAGTGTCTGATCCACTTCTTTGAAGAATGTCATGGGTATCTTTAGAGGGATGGCATTAAATCTGTATAATGCCTTGGGGAGTATTGCCATTTTGATGATGTTAATCCTGCCAATCCATGAGCAGGGTATGCGTTTCCATTTCCGTGTGTCCTCTCTTATTTCTTGGAGCAGAGTTTTATAGTTTTCTTTGTATAGGTCCTTCACATATTTAGTCAAGTTGATTCCAAGATATTTGAGTTTGTGTGGCACTATTGTGAATGGGGTTGTTTTCTTAATGTCCATTTCATCCTTATTACTATTGGTATATAGAAAGGCCATTGATTTTTGTGTGTTAATTTTGTAGCCTGCCACCTTGCTATATGAGTCTATTGTTTCTAGAAGCTTTTTGATAGAGTCTTTAGGGTTTTCTAAGTAGAGTATCATGTCATCTGCAAACAGTGAGAGCTTGACTTCTTCCTTTCCTATCTGGATTCCCTTGATATCCTTTACTTGCCTAATCGCTATAGCAAGTACTTCCAGTGCTATGTTGAATAGGAGTGGTGAGAGAGGACAGCCTTGTCTTGTGCCAGAATTTAGAGGGAAGGCTTTCAGTTTTTCTCCATTGAGGATAATATTTGCCACTGGCTTGTGGTAGATGGCCTTCACTATATTGAGAAAGGTTCCCTCCATTCCCATCTTGCTGAGAGTTTTGATCAAGACTGGGTGTTGGACCTTATCAAATGCTTTCTCTGCATCTATTGATATGATCATGTGGTTTTTATTTTTCTTATTATTGATGTTGTGTATTATGTTGATAGATTTATGGATGTTAAACCAGCCTTGCATTCCTGGGATGAAACCTACTTGATCGTAGTGGATGATCTTCTTAACGAGGCATTGAATCCTATTTGCCAGGATTTTGTTGAGGAACTTTGCATCTGCATTCATCAGTGATATTGGTCTGTAATTTTCTTTTTTGGTAGCGTCTCTGTCTGGTTTAGGTATCAAGGTGATGTTGCCTTCATAAAAGCTATTTGGAAGTGTTTCTGTTTGTTCAATTTCATGAAAGAGTCTTGCCAAGATTGGCAGTAGTTCCTCTTGGAAAGTTTGATAGAATTCATTAGTGAATCCATCTGGACATGGGCTTTTGTTTTTCGGCAGACATTTGATTACTGTTTTAATTTCATCAATGGTGATGGGGGTGTTTAGATATGCTACATCCTCTTCCTTCAACCGTGGAAGATTATAAGAGTCCAAGAATTTATCCATTTCTTCCAGGTTCTCATTTTTAGTGGCGTAGAGTTTTTCAAAGTAGTTTCTGATTACCCTTTGAATCTCTGTCATATCAGTAGTGATCTCTCCTTTTTCATTCCTGATACGAGTTATCAAGTTTCTCTCTCTCTCTTTCTTTGTTAGGTTTGCCAGTGGTCTATCAATCTTGTTTATTTTTTCAAAGAACCAACTTCTGCTTTCGTTGATCTTTCGGATTGTTTTTTGAGTTTCCACTTCGTTGATTTCTGCTCTCAGCTTTGATATTTCCTTCTGTCTTCCTATTCTTGGGTCCTTTTGTTGAGCATTTTCTAGTTCTATTAGCTGTGTCATTAAGCTACTCAGGTAAGCTCCTTCTTCCTTCCTGATGTGTGCTTGCAAAGCTATAAATTTTCCTCTCAGTACTGCTTTTGCTGTGTCCCATAAGTTCTGAGAGTTTGTGTCTTTATTGTCATTTGTTTCCAGGAACCTTTTTATTTCCTCCTTGATTTCATCTCGGACCCACTGGTTATTGAGCATGAGGCTGTTTAACTTCCAGGTGTTAAAGAGTTTCTTCTGAGTCCCTTTGGAGTTCACAAATAATTTCAGAGCCTTGTGGTCAGCGAAGGTAGTCTGCAAAATTTCTATCCTCTTGATCTTACGGAAGTATGTTTTATGTGCCAGCATGTAGTCTATCCTGGAGAATGTCCCATATACATTGGAGAAGAATGTGTATCCAGGTTTCTGGGGATGGAGTGTCCTATATATATCCACTAGGCCTCTTTCTTCCATTTCTCTCCTCAGGTCTAGTATATTCTTGTTGGGTTTCAGTCTGGTTGACCTGTCCAGTGTTGACAAAGCCGTGTTAAGGTCCCCCACAATTATTGTGTTGTTGTTGATATTATTTTTCAGATTTGTCAACAGTTGTATTAAATATTTTGCTGGCCCCTCATTCGGTGCATATATGTTTAGGAGAGTGAATTCTTCCTGCTCTACGTACCCCTTGATTAATATAAAATGTCCGTCTTTGTCCCTTACAACCTTCCTGAGTATAAAGTTTGCATTATCTGATATTAGTATGGCCACTCCAGCTTTTTTATGGGTGTTGTTTGCTTGGATAACTTTTCTCCAGCCTTTTATTTTGAGTCTATGTTTGTTCTGACTATTCAGGTGCGTTTCTTGTAGGCAGCAGAAGGTTGGATTGAGTTTTTTGATCCATTTAGCCACTCTGTGTCTCTTAACTGGTGCATTTAGTCCATTGATGTTGAGAGAAAGAATTGTCCTGGGATTTAACGCCATCTTTATTTCAAAATTTGGTGTGTCTTTTGGGTAGTCTTGTCTTAGATTAGGTCTTTCAGTTTTTCTCTTAAGACTGGTTTTATGTCTGTGAAGTTTCTGAGCTGTTTTTTGTCTGTGAAACCATGTATTCTTCCATCAAACCGGAAAGTGAGTTTTGCTGGGTATAGTATTCTGGGTGAAGCATTCATTTCATTCAGTCTTGTCACAATATCCCACCACTGCTTTCTGGCATTGAGTGTTTCTGGGACAGGTCTGCTGTAAATCTCAGGGAAGCTTGCTTGAACATGATTTCCCCTTTTGATCTTGCTGTTTTCAGAATTCTGTCTCTATCTGTGGGATTTGTCATTGTGACTAGGATGTGTCTTGGGGTGGTTTTTCTGGGGTCTCTTTTGGTTGGTACTCTTCGGGCATGCAGGATTTGATCACATACATTCTTTAGCTCTGGAAGTTTCTCTTTAATGATGTTCTTGACCATTGATTCTTCCTGGAAATTTTCTTCCTGGGTCTCTGGGACTCCAATGATTCTTAAGTTGTTTCTGTTGATCTTATCATAGACTTCTATTTTCGTCTGTTCCCATTCTTTGACTAATTTTTCCATTGTCTGCTCATTTGCTTTAAGTTTTTTGTCCAATCTCTCCTGCTGTATGGAATTGTTATGTATCTCATCTTCCACAGCACCAAGTCTATTCTCAGCTTCTGATACCCTGTCCCAGAGCTTATCCATTTTGTCATTCACTTCGTTTACTGACTTTTTCAGTCCTGTTAGTTGGCATGTTATTTCAGTTTGGAGTTTTGTCATTTCTGCCTTCATATTTTCTTGGTTCTTATTAGTGTTCTGTTCAACTAGATCCATGGTTTCTTGGAGTCTGTTGAGCACCTTCCATATTGCTAGTCTAAGGTCCTTATCTGAGAGGTTGATTAGTTGGTCAGTCATTATCTGGTCCTCAGAATTGTCATCTTCATTCTCTATGTCTGATGCTGGCCTGCGTTGTTTCCCCATTGTCACACTTGTATTGTGGGTTTTTCTACGTGTTGTGGTGGTATTCATTGTCTAAATGATGTAGGCAGCACACTCCTCTGGCTCCTCCCTTTCTGGATGGGCTGACTTGCCTCTAAGGGAGGGGAGTCCTCCGTGGATGAAGCCTCACACTGGGTCAAATCTTAGGCCTGAGCATGCAACAGAGAAGACAGTCCAGAGAGAAATGTTTGCTTCTGTGATATAGCGCCATTCTTAGTGTGATTTTTCCTTCTTGTTGCAATGGAGTTCTTTCCTTAGAAAGAGTGCACGGCCGCGTAGCGAACCGGAGCACCCGTGCTCCTCTGAGCCTTTTTTTGCCCCACTCGCAAGAGTTTCACGTAAGAGGACAGTAGACAGACATAGACAGGTCACACTCACAGTCTTTCACAGTTGAGCCCCACTGGGCCAGTGTACTTTCGCGGAATTTCCCCGCCTGGTGTCACACACAGGGAGCCAGCTCTTGCAAAGCTTAGCCGGTCTTTATGCTCTGAAGTCCCTCCCTGAAAATGGCGTCTGGGCGAGCGAGGTTTCTGGAGGCTCTTTTTGCCCCACTCGCAAGAGTTTCACGCAAGAGGACAGTAGACAGACATAGACAGGTCACACTCACAGTCTTTCACAGTTGAGCCCCACTGGGCCAGTGTCCTTTCGCGGATTTTCCCCGCCTGGTGTCACACACAGGGAGCCAGCTCTTGCAAAGCTTAGCCGGTCTTTATGCTATGAAGTCCCTCCCTGAAAATGGCGTCTGGGCGAGCGAGGTTTCTGGAGGCTCTTTTTGCCCCACTACAAGAGCTTCACGCAAGAGGACAGTAGACAGACATAGACAGGTCACACTCACAGTCTTTCACAGTTGAGCCCCACTGGGCCAGTGTCCTTTCGCGGATATTCCCCGCCTGGTGTCACACACAGGGAGCCAGCTCTTGCAAAGCTTAGCCGGTTTTTATGCTCTGAAGTCCCTCCCTGAAAATGGCGTCTGGGCGAGCGAGGATTCTGGAGGCTCTTTTTGCCCCACTACAAGAGCTTCACGCAAGAGGACAGTAGACAGACATAGACAGGTCACACTCACAGTCTTTCACAGTTGAGCCCCACTGGGCCAGTGTCCTTTCGCGGATATTCCCCGCCTGGTGTCACACACAGGGAGCCAGCTCTTGCAAAGCTTAGCCGGTTTTTATGCTCTGAAGTCCCTCCCTGAAAATGGCGTCTGGGCGAGCGAGGTTTCTGGAGGCTCTTTTTGCCCCACTCGCAAGAGTTTCATGCAAGAGGACAGTAGACAGATATAGACAGGTCACACTCACAGTCTTTCACAGTTGAGCCCCACTGGGCCAGTGTACTTTCGCGGATTTTCCCCGCCTGGTGTTACACACAGGGAGCCAGCTCTTGCAAAGCTTAGCCGGTTTTTATGCTCTGAAGTCCCTCCCTGAAAATGGCGTCTGGGCGAGCGAGGTTTCTGGAGGCTCTTTTTGCCCCACTCGCAAGAGTTTCACGCAAGAGGACAGTAGACAGACATAGACAGGTCACACTCACAGTCTTTCACAGTTGAGCCCCACTGGGCCAGTGTACTTTCGTGGATTTTCCCCGCCTGGTGTCACACACAGGGAGCCAGCTCTTGCAAAGCTTAGCCGGTTTTTATGCTCTGAAGTCCCTCCCTGAAAATGGCGTCTGGGCGAGCGAGGTTTCTGGAGGCTTTTTTTGCCCCACTCGCAAGAGTTTCACGCAAGAAGACAGTAGACAGACATAGACAGGTCACACTCACAGTCTTTCACAGTTGAGCCCCACTGGGCCAGTGTACTTTCGCGGATTTTCCCCGCCTGGTGTCACACACAGGGAGCCAGCTCTTGCAAAGCTTAGCCGGTCTTTATGCTCTGAAGTCCCTCCCTGAAAATGGCGTCTGGGCGAGCGAGGTTTGTGGAGGCTCTTTTTGCCCCACTCGCAAGAGTTTCACGTAAGAGGACAGTAGACAGACATAGACAGGTCACACTCACAGTCTTTCACAGTTGAGCCCCACTGGGCCAGTGTACTTTCGCGGATTTTCCCCGCCTGGTGTCACACACAGGGAGCCAGCTCTTGCAAAGCTTAGCCGGTCTTTATGCTATGAAGTCCCTCCCTGAAAATGGCGTCTGGGCGAGCGAGGTTTCTGGAGGCTCTTTTTGCCCCACTCGCAAGAGTTTCATGCAAGAGGACAGTAGACAGATATAGACAGGTCACACTCACAGTCTTTCACAGTTGAGCCCCACTGGGCTAGTGTACTTTCACGGATTTTCCCCGCCTGGTGTCACACACAGGGAGCCAGCTCTTGCAAAGCTTAGCCGGTTTTTATGCTCTGAAGTCCCTCCCTGAAAATGGTGTCTGGCGAGCGAGGTTTCTGGAGGCTCTTTTTGCCCCACTCGCAAGAGTTTCACGCAAGAGGACAGTAGACAGACATAGACAGGTCACACTCACAGTCTTTCACAGTTGAGCCCCACTGGGCCAGTGTACTTTCGCGGATTTTCCCCGCCTGGTGTCACACACAGGGAGCCAGCTCTTGCAAAGCTTAGCCGGTTTTTATGCTCTGAAGTCCCTCCCTGAAAATGGCGTCTGGGCGAGCGAGGTTTCTGGAGGCTCTTTTTGCCCCACTCGCAAGAGTTTCACGCAAGAGGACAGTAGACAGACATAGACAGGTCACACTCACAGTCTTTCACTGTTGAGCCCCACTGGGCCAGTGTCCTTTCGCGGATTTTCCCCGCCTGGTGTCACACACAGGGAGCCAGCTCTTGCAAAGCTTAGCCGGTTTTTATGCTCTGAAGTCCCTCCCTGAAAATGGCGTCTGGGCGAGCGAGGTTTCTGGAGGCTCTTTTTGCCCCACTCGCAAGAGTTTCACGCAAGAGGACAGTAGACAGACATAGACAGGTCACACTCACAGTCTTTCACAGTTGAGCCCCACTGGGCCAGTGTCCTTTCGCGGATTTTCCCCGCCTGGTGTCACACACAGGGAGCCAGCTCTTGCAAAGCTTAGCCGGTTTTTATGCTCTGAAGTCCCTCCCTGAAAATGGCGTCTGGGCGAGCGAGGTTTCTGGAGGCTCTTTTTGCCCCACTCGCAAGAGTTTCACGCAAGAGGACAGTAGACAGACATAGACAGGTCACACTCACAGTCTTTCACAGTTGAGCCCCACTGGGCCAGTGTACTTTCGCGGATTTTCCCCGCCTGGTGTCACACACAGGGAGCCAGCTCTTGCAAAGCTTAGCCGGTTTTTATGCTCTGAAGTCCCTCCCTGAAAATGGCGTCTGGGCGAGCGAGGTTTCTGGAGGCTCTTTTTGCCCCACTCGCAAGAGTTTCACGCAAGAGACAGTAGACAGACATAGACAGGTCACACTCACAGTCTTTCACAGTTGAGCCCCACTGGGCCAGTGTACTTTTGCGGATTTTCCCCGCCTGGTGTCACACACAGGGAGCCAGCTCTTGCAAAGCTTAGCCAGTTTTTATGCTCTGAATTTGTGTTCTTTTTTGATTACTGAAGCAGTGTTATATACTTTTGTTTGTATAGGTCTTTAACCTCTTAAGTTGAATAAAACGTACATGATTTTCTGTGGCACAATTGTGAATGGCATTTTTAAATGTCTTTCTTCTCACATTATTTTTATATTAAAAGCCATAAATTTTGCATGTTAATTTTGTAGCCTGTCACTCTACTATACAAATATATATTTTCAAGTAGTTTTTTGATAGAAACCTTAGGATATAATAAATATAGTATGTCATCTGCAGACAGTGATAAAATGGCATCTTCTCATCTTCCTTTATCTGAATGCCACTAAAATATATTTTTTTTGCCTGATTGGTATGCTAAGTACTTCCAGTACTAATTTGATCAGAAGTGGCAAGAGAAGACAAACTACATCTTAGACAAACCACATCTGTGTTACATCTTAGAAGACAGGTTTCTTTCTTCAATGAGTATATTTTTACCAAGAGCTTTTGGCTCTTGTGACTATATTGTGACTATATTGTGCAAAATTTCTTCCATTTCCATCATTTTTGGGGGGCCAAAGATTTAAATAATTTATTTTTTATTTAAACAACTTTATTACATACATGATTGTGTTTGGGTTTCAATCATGTAAAGAACAGCACCCATCATCAGTGCAAAATTCCCATCACCAATGTCCCAAATCTCCCTCCTCCCCAACCACCACCTGTACTCTAGACAGGCTTTCTATTCCCCTTGTACATTCTCATTAGTAGGATAGCGCAAAACATAGTTATTTCTCTAACTAAACTCATCCCTGTTTGTGGTGAGCTTCATGAGGTGAGCTGGAACTTCCAGCTCTTTTCTCTTTTGTGTCTGAAAGTTATTATAGCATGAATGACTTTCATTGTTCTTAAAACCCATAGATGAGTGAGGCCTTTCTGCATCTTTCTCTCTCTCTGACTTATTTCACTCAGCATAATAGATTCCATGTACATCCATGTATAGGAAAATTTCATGACTTCATCTCTCCTGACAGCTGCATAGTATTCCATTGTTTATATGTACCACAGTTTCTTAAGCCATTCGTCTGTTGAAGGGTATCTTGGTTGTTTCCAGGGTTTTTCTATGGTAAATAGTGCTGCAATCAATATAGATGTAAGGAAGGGATTTTTGTATTGTAATTTTATGTTCCTAGGGTATATTTCTAGGAGTGGTATAGCTGAATCGTATGGGAGCTCGATTTCCAGTTTTTGAAGGAATCTCCATATCGCTTTCCATAAAGGTTGAACTAGACAGCATTCCCACCAGCAGAGCATAAGAGTTCCTTTCTCTACACATCTCCGCCATCACTGTTTTTCTCATTCTTTGTGATGTGTGACAATCTCTGTGTTGTGTGGTGGTACCTCATAGATATTCTGATTTGCATCTTCCTGATGATTTGTGGTGAGGAGCATTTTTTCATGTGTCTTTTGGCCATTTGTATTTCTTTTTTGTCAAACTGTCTGTCCATTTATTTTCCCCATTTTTTGATGGGATTAGATGTTTTTTTCTTAAAAAGTTCTGTCAGTGTGTTGTATATTTTAGAGATTAGCCCCTTATCTGATGGGTATTGGGTGAATAGTTTCTCCCACTCAGTGGGTGGCTCTTGTATCCTGTGCACTATTTCCTTTGAGGAGCAGAAGCTTCTCAGCTTAATATATTCCCATCTGTTAATCTTTATGTTCACTTGCTTGGAGAGTGCAGATTCCTCCTTAAAGATGCTTGTAGTCTCAATGTCCTGGACTATTTTGCCTACGTTTTGTTCTATATATCTTATGGTTTTGGGTATGATATCAAGGTCTTTCAGCCATTTAAATTTCACCTTCGTACATGAGGTTAACTGGGGGTCTAAGTTCAATTTTTTTGCAAGTGGCCAGTCAGTTATGCCAACAGCACTTGTTGAAGAGGCTTTCTTTGCTCCATTTAGAATTTCTTGCTCCTTTATCAAAAATTAGGTGATTGTATGTCTGTGGAACATTCTCAGAGTATTCAAGCCTATTGCACGGATCTGAGGTTTTGTCTTTATTCAAATACCATGCTGTTTTGATAACTATTGCTTTGTAGTACAGTTTAAAGTTGGGGAAAGTAATTCCTCCCATATTCTTTTTCCCAATGATTGCTTTAGCTATTCTAGGGTGTTTATTGTTCCAAACAAATTTTAAAAGTGCCTTATCCAATTATTTGAAGAATGTCATGGGTATCTTTAGAGAGATCGCATTAAAGCTGTACAATGCTTTGGGGAGTTTTGCCATTTTAATTATGTTAATCCTGCCAATTCATGAGCAGGGTATGTGTTTCCATTTCCGCATGTCCTCTCTTATTTCTTGGAGAGTCTTATACTTTTCTTTGTATAGGTTCTTCACATTTTTAGTCAAGTTGATTCCAAAATATTTGAATTTGTGTGGCACTATTGTGAAGGGTTTGTTTTTCTTAATGTCCATTTCTTCCCTATTACTATTGGTGTATAGTAAGTCCGTTGATTTTTGTGTTAATTTTGTAGCCTGCCACCTTGCTATATGAGTCTATTTTTTCTAAAAGCTTTTTGGTAGAGTATTTAGGGTTTTCTAAGTAGAGTATCAAGTCATCTGCAAACAGTGAGATCTTGACTTCTTCCTTTCCTATCTGGATTCCCTTGATATCTTTTTCTTGCCTAATCGCTATAGCGAGTACTTCCAGTGCTATGTTGAATAGGAGTGGTGAGAGAGGACAGCCTTGTCTTGTGCCAGAATTTAGAGGAAAGGCTTTCATTTTTTCTCCATTGAGGACAATATTTGCCTTTGGCTTGTGGTAGATGGCCTTAACTATATTGATAAAGGTTTCTTCCATTCCCATCTTGCAGAGAGTTTTGATCAAGAATGCGTGTTGGACCTTTTCAAATGCTTTCTCTGCATTTTTGATATGATCATGTGATTTTATTTTTCTTGTTGTTGATATTCTGTATTATGTTGATAGATTTACGGATGTTAAACCATCCTTGTATTCCTGGGATGAAACCTAACTGGTCATAGTGGATATTCTTCTTAATAAGGTATTGAATCCTATTTGCCAGGATTTTATTGAGGATATTTGCATCTCTGTTCATCAGTGATATTGGTCAGTAATTTTCTTTTTTTAAATTTTTTATTTAAACAACTTTATTACATACATGATGTGTTTGGATTTCAGTCATGTGAAGAACACCACCCATCATCAGTGCAACATTCCAATCACCAATGTCCCAAATCTCCCTCCTCCCCACCCAACCCCTGCCTGCACTCTAGACAGGCTTTCTATTTCCTTTGTACATTCTGATTATTAGGATAGTTCAAAATGTAGATATTTTTCTAAATAAACTCATCCCTGTTTGTGGTGAGCTTCATGAGGTGAGCTGTAACTTCCAGCTCTTTTCCCTTTTGTGTCTGAAAGTTATTATAGCATGAATGACTTTCATTTTTCTTAAAACCCATAGATGAGTGTGACCATTCTGTCTCTCTCTCTCTCTAACTTATTTCACTCAGCATAATAGATTCCATGTACATCCATGTATAGAAAAATTTCATGACTTCATCTCTCCTGATAGCTGAATAATATTCCATTGTGTATATGTACCACAGTTTCTTTAGCCATTTATCTATTGAAGGATATCTTTTTTGTAGCATCTCTGTCTGGTTTAGGTATCAAGGTGATGTTGGCTTTATAAAAGCTATTTGGAAGTGTTCCAGTTTCTTTGATTTTATGAAAGAGTCTTGGCAGGATTGGTAGTAGTTCCTCTTGAAAGGTTTGAAAGAATTCATTAGTGAATTCATCTGGGCCTGGGCTTTTGTTTTTGGGCAGACATTTGATTACTGTCTTAATTTCTTCAGTAGTGATGGGGTTGTTTAGATATGCTACATCCTCTTCATTTAACCGTGAAAGATTATAAGAGTCCAAGAATGTATCCATTTCTTGCAGGTTCTCATTTATAGTGGCATAGATTTTCTCAAAATAGTTTCTGATTACCCTTTCAATCTCTGCCATATCAGTAGTGATCTCTCCTTTTTCTTTCCTAATACAATTTATCAAGTTTTTCTCTTTCTCTTTCTTAGTTGGTTTTGCCACTGTTCTATCAATGTTGTTTATTTTTTCAAAGAACCAAATTCTGCTTTCGTTGATCTTTAGGATTGTGTTTTGGGTTTCCACTTCATTGATTTCTGTTCTCAGCTTTGTTATTTCCTTCTGTCTCACTATTTTTGGTTTCTTTTTTTGAGCACTTTCTAATTCTATGAGTTGCATCTTTAAGCTATTCAGGTATGCTCCTTCTTCTTTCTTGATGTGTGCCTGCAAAGCTATAAATTTTCCTCTCAGTACCACTTTTGCTGTGTCCCATACGTTCCGATAGTTTGTGTCTCTATTGTCATTTGTTTTCAGGAAGGTTTTGATTTCCTCTTTGATTTTATCTCGAACCCACTGGTTTTTCAGTATTAGGCTGTTTAACTTCCAGGTATTAAAGTTTTTCTTCTGTGTCCCTTTGTAATTCACATATAATTTCAGGGCCTTGTGTTCAGTGAAGGTAGTCTGCAAAATTTCAATTCTCTAGATATTATGGAGATATGTTTTATGTGCTAGCATGTAGTCTATCCTGGAGAATGTCCCATATACATTAGAGAAGAATGTGTATACAGGTTTCTTGGGGTGTAGTGTCCTGTATATATCTACTAGGCCTCTTTCTTCCATTTCTCTCTCTATCTCTCTATCTATCTATCTATCTATCTATCTATCTATCTATCTATCTATCTATCATCTATCTATCTATCTATCTATCTATCATCTATCTATCATCTATATCTATATCTACATCTATATCTATATCTATATATAGTATATTCTTGTTGGGTTTCAGTCTGCTTGACCTGTCAAGTGTTGACAATGCCATGTTGAGGTCTCCCACAATTATTGTGTTGTTATCGATATTATTTTTCAGATTTGTTAACAATTGTATTAAATATTTTGCTGGCCTCTCATTCGGTACATATATGTTTAGGAGAGTAATTTCTTCCTGCTGTATGTATCCCTTGATTAATACAAAATGTCCATCTTTGTCCCTTACAACTTTCCTAAGTATAAACTTTGCATCATCTGATATTATTATGGCCACTCCAGCTTTTTTGTGGGTGTTGTTTGTGTGGATGATTTTCCTCCATCTTTTTATTTTGAGTCTATGTTTGTTCTGACTATTCAGGTGCGTTTCTTGTAGGCAGCAGAATGTTGGATTGAGTTTTTTGATCCATTTAGCCACTCTGTCTCTTAACTGGTACAATTAGTCCATTGACATTGAGAGAACGAATTTTCCTGTGAGTTAGTGCTATCTTTATATTGAAGTTTGGTTTTTCTGTTGGTCAGTCTTGTCTTAAAGTAGGCTGTTCAGTTTTTCTTATAAGAATGGTTTTGAGTCTGTAAAGTTTCTGAGCTGTTGTTTATCTGTGAAACTATATTGTTCCTTTAAACCTGATAGTGAGTTTTTCTGTGTGCAGTATTCTAGGCGAAGCATTTATTTCATTGAGTTTTGTCACTATGTCCCACCACTGCCTTCTGGCCTTGAGTGTTTTTGGTGACAGGTCTGCAGTAAATCTCAAGGATGTTTCCTTGAATGTAATTTCTCTATTCGATCTTGGTGCTTTCAGAATTCTGTCTCTATCTCTGGGATTCATCATTGTGACTAGGATGTGTCTTGGGGTGTTTTTTTTCTGGAGTCTCTTTTAGTTGGTTCTCTTCGGGCATGCAGGATTTGATCGCATGTAATCTTTAGCTCTGGTAGCTTCTCTTTAATGATGTTCTTGACCGTTGATTCCTCCTGGGGATTTTCTTCCTGGGTCTCTGGGACTCCAATGATACTTAAGTTGTTTCTGTTGAGCTTATCATAGACTTCTATTTTCATCTGTTCCCATTCTTTGAGTAACTTTTCCATTGTTTGATCATTTGCTTTAAGACTTTTTACCAGTTTCTTCTGCTATATGGGATTGTTATTCATCTCATCTTCCAGTGTACTAATTCTATCCTCATCTTTTTGTGCTTGTCTCTGCTTTGCTACATCCAGTCTCGGGAGCTTGGATGTGATTGGTGGTGGCCCCGCTGGTCTCTTGGCACATCTACATTCATGGTTCATGAGGTATGGAATGTCTCCTCCTGACTCTGTCTGATCATGGAGGCATAGTTATGATCAGTAACAGTGACAATGTTCTCTGTGGGCACACACACTTGCAATTTATGCAGTAATGAGTGCCTCCACCTTGCTTTGTTAGTTGCAGGGATGATTCCATACTTGGCAGAGGTGGTAATAGTCTCAAACATCAGGCTACATGTGAAGTTCATGGGATGAGGAGCACCTTTGCCTCAATGCCATTATAAATTTTCCTACCAAAGCTTTTGTGATTTAATGTTGGCTTTATTTGAGTAATCAAAATATGTCCCTTATATTTTATTTTTCTCAATTTACACTTTCGATTTTAGATACTTTTTGAATATTTTTCTTAATTATATTAAATATTGTGTATGTTTAGAATCATATCTTTGGTGTTTGAGTATTCTACCAGCTCACTTTTTGTGAATCAACAGACCAAGTTGTTTTGGAGATCAAACACAAGCCTCCAACATGCAAAGAGCATTGAGTTATTTTCCTTGCCTTAAAAGATACATTTTCAAAAATACATTATATTTATCTGTTTATCTTGACTTTTGGGGCCACACCCAGTGACACTCAAGGATTACTCACAGCCATGTGATCAGAAATTGTTCCTGGCTTGGGGGACCATATGGGATGCCAGGGGGTCAAAATGTGGTTTGTCCTAGGTCAGCCATGTGCAAGGCAAATGCTCTACCACTGCTCCATCGCTCTAGCCCATATTATATTTATTTTAACTAAAATGTTAATACATGGGGCCGAAGAGATAGCATAGAGGTAAGGCATTTGCCTTGCATGCAGTGGGACAGTGGTTCGAATCCTGGCATCCCAAATGGCCCCCTGAGCCTGCCAGGAGTGATTTCTGAGTTTAGAGCCAGGAGTAACCACTGAGCAATGCCAGTGTGACCCAAACCCCTCCCCCAAATTTTTTTCAATACATGTTCTAATATTTTTAAAATTTTAATGATAATATTTTTCAGAACTAGTTACTAAATGCAAATATAAAAATGAATAGTTTAAATTTAGTATCCCTTTCAAATAGTTTTTAATATTTTTAAGTATATGAACTGTAATTTAAAAGGTATTCATAGTTAAGTTTTAGGTATATAATTTTCCAATATATTTTCCATCATAAGTATTTTCTTGAGATTAACAATGCCTCTTATTTCCTTTCCAAACTTAATTCTGCCTCTATAATGGATATATTTGTATATATTTTCATTGCAGTTTGGATCCTATGATTTTTATTTCTATTGGTTGTAAAGCTACATAAAACCATATTTGGTATATGAAAATAATCTAATGTATTTTCATAACTATTGAGTAATTATTTTATAATTCTGGACCTTACTGCAGCAACTGGATCATATAATGATAAAATGATAAGAAAAATAAGAGAAAAAATAAACAGTTTTGCTTGAAATTTTTCTGATAGCATAAAATATTTATTTTTCAATAAAATACTAATTAAGAACAAAATTGTCTTACTAGTGATAGCCAATCAATTGTAATATTTATTTTCTTGAAAAAAATCAATGAATACAGAAAAAATGATTCTTTTGTCAGAGATTTTTGTGTTCTGAATTATATAATATTTTTATAGATATGCATATTAAATTTTATTGTGCATATAATAATAGTAAAATTACTTATTAAAAGCTTACCATATAGTGATAGTTTTTATTATAAGTTATAGTTGTGATTTTTGATATTTTAAACAACATACTTTGACTTATTATTATCTCTTTTTTCTTTTTTAGGTTGAAAATAAGGTGAAGTTTGAAAATGTTAGCATGATCTATATTTTAACCAGTCATATATAATGCTTTTTCAGTTTTTCTACAGTACTAAAACCTTAACTTATCAGCTTGAGGAAAGAAAACAATCATATTTAGAATATATTTCCATATTATCACTGAGATTTGGAGGGTTCTTTTTTGTTTTCGTTACTCCACTAAGGTACAAAGTATTAGAATAAATACTATGCATTTGGAAGAAAAATTTTTGTGGTGGGGAGGCACCTGACTGCTAGTAGCAACTGGTGTTTACACTAGGCTTTTGCTCAGAATCATTCCTGGTGGATCTCAGCACTGTTGGGAATTTAAAAAACTTTTGATGCATGCATGCATGCATGCAAAAAAGAAAAAAGAGAGAAAAAATGTGTCTTGCCCACAATATTGCTGCTTAGGTCCCAGAAAACTTTTTTTTTTTTAAGAATAATTCATTTATTTAAGTGCCAGGGGAGTTTGTAGTTGTTTTTGTTTGTTTGTTTGTTAGTTTGTTTGTTTTGGACACACCTAGCTGCATTCAGGGGTGAATTCTGGACCTGCGCTCAGAAATCTCTTCTGGCTCGGAGGATCCTATGGGATGCCAGGGAGAGAATCCGGGTCTGTCTTGGGTCAACCACATGCAAGACAAATGCTCTAACACTGTGCTACCACTCCAGCCCCCACCAGGGTTACAAACATGTTCATATTTGAGTTTCAGCCATAGAATTCACACACCACTTAACAAAGTGCAACTTTCAGCCACCGATGTTCCACATTTTTTTTCTCTTCTGTTCTAAATTCCTCACAAGATCATCCGATGCATATTGGAAGTAGACATTCATAGAACTCAAATAAAAATCAATTAGATCATAACAAGCTATAGCAGAATTCTAAATGCAAAATGGCATGTACTTTTAAATGATTTATGAAATAGAGATAAAATACTAGATTTTAAAATTCACTATAGAAAGAACAAATCAAAATTTAAGAAAAATTGATAAGATATGCGTTTGCTATTTTACTTTGTCTCCAATATGAGGAGATGACTATTTCTTTCAAGAGATGCATAGGTTTTGAACTGTAGTTCAAACTTGTGGGATATCTGTATACATGAAGTCTTGTTTCAAGTTCCCTATGTTTGTATGAAATTGACTTTCAAAATATAGAAAACAAGATACAAAAATTTACAACAAATGTACTTTCACAGACATTTTTCTTTATAAGTCTTAAGGTAACCAGGCTTTGATATATTGAGAACAAAGAAGAGGACAAATACTTAAGAATAAAATATTTTGATTATGTTAACCATTAGGAGATTTGCAGGATGAGCAACATGATTAATTATTACTATCCAATTTTATCCACAGTTGACCTTTTTTATGTAAGACAAAAAATACTGAAAGAAGCTAAATCTCAGAAAGTATAGCTCACTGCCAAAAAATTTGAATTTCATTTCCTGAAATGGCATTGGAATAAAGCATATCTTCATTGTTAAAGGATTTCTCATTGTAGCTGGACAAATATGCTAGTATGTGACATTCAGTTAAAATATTCTCTGATGTTTCGTTCTGGTTTCAGAAACCATTATTCAAGAATGGGGAAAGGAGAGTTGTTTCATCTCATATGCTCTAAATTACAACCCCCTGGGAATCTTGTTTCATAGGGAAGCATGCAATTGGTGCTAAAGACCAGGGCCACAAAATTTGTATAAAAAACAGCAACAGCAAAAGGTTTTTTTCAAGTGATGCAGTACTGTGTGTGGTTTTCTAAACTTAACATGTACCTTTATAATAAAATCATTAGGAAGTCTAAGTAAATATTTTAAAACAGTGTTCTCACCTTTATATGTTTACAATAAATTGATTATCAATATCTGAAAAATATATAAGTAGAAACAATACTAATATACTGCATATTATTAAAGACAGAAAGCAATTCTTGAATTTTGTAGGGTGCAGGTTAAAATGCTATTGCTGGCAGGAGAAAAATAGTAATGGAAAGTAATACAAAAAATGAGAGTCTAAAAAATGAGAGAGCTAAAATTTCCACTTAAGTAACATCATCAATAATTAGAGAAAATTCTTATATCAGTGTGTTTTTAGAATGAAAGCTTAATAAACCTTTTTCTCTGGTCACTAAAACAAAAACAATTTGCTGCTTATTCAAGTCATCTGCTATGTTGTTTACTGTATATAGAACCTAAAATCATTCAACCTTCTGTCTCATGAGGTCATGACCCTGTCATTCTCTTAGAGAGTAAATCTTAGTTAATCAATTCTAATTATAGAATCATATTTTTCTTGTCATTGATTGGCTTAGGACAGGGTATAGGATCAGATCGACTCATTGCCCTGTGACTATAATGACTTTTCCCTAAGTGACATATATAGCATTTAGTTAGTCAGGCCTATGGTTCATGTTGCCATTTGTGAGCAAAGTTGAATTCATGTTGTGAATGAAGCCAATATATAAAGTTGGCATAAAGCCACATGGAAAGAGCTTATCCCTTGATAATGTCAATAAACTATGATTTATTGGAACTTGCCCTGGAATTTACTGTAATTTATAAAATAATATATCTATGTTTTTATTACTAAAAAGGTTGATATTTTTAAAGTTTATATAAACCTTACTGATATATAGACAATTTTTTGAGTGGACATGACACCCTGTAAAAGTTAAATTTTAAAGACAATTTAAATAAAAAATATGTGAATGAAATGTGTGATTTTCTTATGCACAAAGAGGAGAGTATTGAATTAGGACTTCTGGGGTATATGAACAAATGTATATATATTTATATTTTACATACATATTATCTATATTTAATACATTCTATTGTGTTTATCTGGGAAGAATCAATAGTATGCATTGTTCAAATTTTCATATTTTAAACTTTCTGTCGGTTAAAATTATGAAAAATTTTCAGTGTGATACAACAAATAATAGAATATTTTAAAACAGTTTAAAACCTTTTCTATTTATAATATTGTTATTAATATTACTCATTAATTATGTTACAAATACAAGTATATTTAATGGCATGAAATGGTGACTATATGATCTGTATCATTTTCTCTTACCATGCATATTTTCAGAAATTCATACTTACATACTTTAGCAGATAAACTATCAGCTATTATAGTAAACTTATTTTAAACTTATTTGGTGATAACTGGCCCAAAAGACAGATATAGACTAATTATGATTTTCTCTGTATTATGCATATGAAGTTGTCAGTTAAAATAAAAGGCTTTGAAACTAAAAAATTACATACGTCACAAAGTAGGATTGATTCCATTTAATTTAGCCTATGATTTTCTTATCTCAAGTAAAGTTAAAATATAAAAAAAAAGAAAAAGAAAATTGGTCCTGAATTGTTTAGTTTATAATTCTAGCTGAGTTCATTATTGCCAAAGAGAGTTCATAGTCCATAAACTTGAAAACAACATTATTTTGTAACTGTGTTTTTAAAATAATATAGAAAGTAATCTTTTCATTGGCTAGACAATGCCTGGTTTGCTTAAAATTTACCCTGACTCTAAACTTAGGTACAACTCCTGGAGACTCAGGGAATCATATGGGTTTATATCAAGCTCAAAACTTTGTCAGGCATGTATGTGCAAAGCAAATAACATATTACTATCTTTCTGTCTCTCTAGCCTCCCAATAGGCCTTAATCTATTATTTCCACTTGCTAAATCTTTATAAAGAAAATTATAATTAGTTTGTTAAATAAATAATATTGAATATCATGTGCATGTATTACTTAACATCACATACTAAAACATAATAAGTCATAGAAACCAACATTTCAAAATATAGGAAGATACTTATACCAAAGATTTCTAAAATTAAAAATTATGAAGTATGTTATACACCATAAGTAAGTCAATACAATATTTTATGTATCTAGTTATAAGTTAACAAGTTTTGAAATTTATCAAGAGAGGGTTTTGCATATGATTTGCAGAAAAGCAAATGATATTTCAGGGACCCAGATTATAAAAAAGTAGGTGATACTGAAGTGTTATAGGTTTTGTTTTAACATGTATGAGCAGCTCATCTGGTGGCCTTGGAACATGGAAGGGATTATTTTGTCAGAGCATAAAGGAGTTCATATTGGATGTATTTACCCATATTTCTGCTAGAATCAATCTTTTTTAAAAATCCTTTTCCCTTCCTTTTGGTCATTATTCCTGTTTTGTTACACTAATAAATTTTTTAAAACTCACATGAGTTCAATTTTTATAATTGTGTAGTTGAGGTGTCAAGTTTAAATAAGGACTATAAATAAGTCTGCACCAAGAGCTTTTCACTTATTAAATTTTCCATTTAGTTCTTAGTGAATAACTTTTTAAATCTGAATTTTTCCTTTGTTCCTTTTTAAAGAATTTCACACTAATGTTGATATTTATAACAAGTATGTTGTTCTTTCTTATCAGATTTCCCACATTTTGTGTTTTTTTTTTATTCTAAGGAATAAAAAAAGTAGTATGTAATCTTGGGAGCAGGACAACTTGTTTTAGTAAAGATTTGAATTAAAAAATGACAAAAGTATCTTATCTATCATCATATGAAAATTTGTGTTTGCCATTGCGAACTTTACTACTTTATAGAGAACATTAAATGCAGGAGTTTTGGAGTTGGATATACCTGAGTTTAAATTCTCATTGGGCCATTCAGTTGCATTGCACTGTTTGACAAGTTAATATTTCTATATCTATACAGTATTCATCTTTAAATAGCCCCATAATAGTCATTGTAGAGAAAAAAATGGTAACTAAGTTGTCCAGTTTAGTATTTATCATAGAGCTAAAGATCAGTATGTGATAGCAATGACTTTTTATCTTGATAATTTATACATTCATCCATATATTCAATATTATTCATGTAGGTAACTGAGAGAGCTTAAAAGCCAAGACATCGCTTCATCAGTGAGCATGTCAAACTTCGTTGTGTTTAAAATGCAATAATGTATTTAGTACGCACACCAATACTCTGTGTGAATAGCCTATTGCAGAATTAGAGGACAATAACAAGAATTCAAAAGAATTATTTAGAAGCAAACATTCATTAAAAGTACACAAAACAAGCTTAAAGAATCATAAAGAACAAATTTAAACAATGCCCTTATTAAAATGACAGTAGACAATTCTAATTCCTTGAATAAAAATTATAATATTTTACAAAAACAATGAATGAATATGTCAATACATCCTTAAAAATAAAAAAAATGGCAAAGCTTGAATTTCAATTAGAATGCTAGTGAAGAAATGCAATGAGTGATAAAACTGGTAAGTTCATATTTGAAAATTATTAATGATTGTTTGAGGCAAGTAACAGATGTTAACTCAACAGGGTAACAAGTTAACACCATCAGCCACATTGCTTGCAGTTATATGATGCATTGGTGAAAAAAAAAGTCTCAGCAACACTTCGTGATATTCCTATAAAAATACATGATCTCCATGTACTGAAACATTATTTACAAAGTTATTTGCCTGTACACTTCAAAAAATGAAAGATAAAACATTACAGAAAAATGTTTAAAATCAAACCAATTTTATAACAAAGGGTCAACTTCTAATGGATTAAATCCTAGCCTAAAAATAAGCACAAAATTTGATAGAATACACTTATGATTTTATTATTTATTTATTTATTTGTTGTGATTGTTTTGTAACATATGAAAGTTTCTTTATATGGAATATTCAATATGCCATAAAATAATACTGAGACTACTGTTAGCAAATGATTGTCAACTGGTGCATATATAAAGTAAACATACATGGTAGAATAAAATATACTGTATTACCCCATTGGAAATATAATTATGGTGTATGCAGGAGTTTTTTAGTTGCTTTATTCTACTATTTCACACATATTCACAAGCTCCCCCTCTGTCAACATTCCTCACCAGAGTGATAACTTGTTATTTTTGATGAACTTAAAATTACTCATAATCACCCAAAGTTCATTGTTTTTCAGGAAACATTACTATTGTTTCATTTACTCCCATGTATTTTGTCTAATATTTGAGATATATTTATCATTATAGTGTCATACAGAATATTCTCGTGTTCTAAAATTTTCTATTTTCTATCTATTAATTATACTTTTCTTCTTAATCTCTGGCCAATGTGATCTTTGTATATGTTTGTATATACATCTTAATATTTTTCTCTTTTTTATGTATGCTTTTAATAACTTCCTTTCCTCTTTTAATTGATAATCAGTAATTATATTTTGATTTCTACATACTAGTAAGGTCAATATAATTTAAAATAAAACTTAAATTTGAATTTGTTATCTGTGTGTGTGTGTGTGTGTGTGTGTGTGTGTGTGTGTGTGTGTATGTGTAGTGGTATACATACAGCAGTATTCAAGTAAGAGTCTTCTCCTGCAGTGCCTGGGGCATCAAGCAAAGCTGGAGTTCCTGCATTCAATTATGTGTTCCTATCCCTTAAACTATACACAGTTCTGCCTCTGATGTTGCTACTGTCTCTACAGTTTTGCCTTTCCTAACATGACATATTTTTGAAATTAGACAGGATATAGTCTTTTCAGTTTAGCTTCAATCACTTAATAAAATGCAATTAAGTTTCTTCTGTGTCTTTTAATAGATTGATAGTTCATTTATTTCTAGTATTCAATGATATTTCATTGTATGAATGAATCCTTGAATGGATCCATTGTATGAATGGATCTATCTATTCTCCTACTGAAGGACACTTTGATAACTTTTAAGTTTGGGCAATTACTGAGAGAGCTTTTATAAAAGTCTATTGCCATCTATTATGCAGATAGATGTTTTCAGCTTTTCAAGTAAATATCAATGCGTGGGATTGTTGGACTACATGGTAATGGTAATGTAGTATCATAAGAAACTCCCAAGCTGTGTTTCAATTTAATTATTTATTAGATTTTAAAACTAATTCTGTTTTAATTGTAAATGTATTGTTTAAACTCCAACCAAAAAGAAGTAAATTGACAATGAGTCATCTCACTATGGTTATATAATCATAATAGTCAATATAATATTATATTATTATTATTTTGGGTTTTTTTGTTTCTTTTGGCCAAACCAGGAAGCATCAGGGTATATTCCTGCCTCTGCATAAAGAAAACACTCCTAGTCATTGTAGGAGATCATATAGGATTCCAGGAACTGAACCTGGGTTAGCCACATGCAGGGCAAAATTCCTAACCACTGTGCTATCACTTCAGCCCATATATTATACTTTAGTGGCATAAATTAATAGTAGTTATTAAGTGGGACATAGTGATACCTAGCACCAGGTTGTGAGTATTTACTATAGATACATTTTTAAAGAAGGCTAGCATTGATTTTGTGATGGAAACTAGCTATTTTGATTTAAAAATTTCCTGAAGCAGGTTTAGTAAGTAAAAGACTTGTGGTAAGAAATTCTTTGAGAAATCTCTTTATAAAATTCAACAGTTAGAGTCAGATAAAATGGAAGTTGAGAATCAGATTCAATTAATAGTACATTTTTATGGAGTCTGTGCCTGAAATTTGAACTGATGACCTTGTTCAGTATTTCTTTATTCCCCATATTGCTTCTTCCATGCTATAACCAACTTTCTCATAAATAATTTTCTAATAAATAAAGTATTTATAAATGAATCCTTGGACAAAACTCAATTCATTATGCTAAATAAAATATATAAACAGTTGTACAATATTATTTTAATATTATTAATATTGTCAGAGAATATTACAAGATTAATGAATATAGATCTTTAACTTGAAGTCTATAGAAAGGTGATCTAGAAAATCCACTCAGACAATTTTATATCTGAGAGATGTATATTTGAAATCAACTAATTCAAACTTCATTTTGCTAATAAACTGAGGCTCTTACAGTTTGGGTATTTCTATCAAGAACTTGTCAGAAAGGTCACATTTTATGGCCCTGTAATTCTACTTTAATGGAATATTGCCTAAGTAGTTATAAACTCAAAGATTTATGTATAGACATTTTCATCTGACTAATATATAATAGTAAAAAATTTGGAAGTCATCTAAATGTTCCAAATATGAGGAAGGATAAATACATTATAGAATGTGTTGACATATTTATACATATAATAAAAAGGGTACTCTAAATGAATGTTTAAGAGGTCTGAAAAAAGATCACAAATTTAAGGGGGGAAAAGGGATGTAAACAGGGACATTTATTAAAATAAAAGAAATGTAGGGAATATATCAATATATTAGCAGTAGTTATTTCTGGGTAGGTGATTTATATTTCCTTTTTATAGCATTATTCATTTTCACAACATTCCAGAAGCATTCATTAGTTCTATCAGCATTTTATTTTTAAGAAGATAGACAAATTGAATCCCAGAATTAAAATGCTACATTTCAAGGTCAAATGCATATCACAGCACCACTGGAATCTAGAACTCCATATCTTTATCGTAATTTAATTTCTGCTCTTTAATTTGTTACTTTTAGTATAGTATTAGATCAGAGAAGTAAAAATTGACGATTTCATTCCATTTTTTTTTTTTTTTTTTTTTGGTTTTTGGGTCACACCCGGCAGTGCTCAGGGGTTATTCCTGGCTTCATGCTCAGAAATTGCTCCTGGCAGGCACAGGGGACCATATGGGATGCTGGGATTCGAACCGATGACCTTCTGCATGAAAGGCAAATGCCTTACCTCCATGCTATCTCTCCAGCCCCATTCATTCCATTTTTTTAAGAACAGAAATTGGGTTCTATGATCTAATCACTAATGCCCCCTATTTCATGCCTCTTCATCTCTTCTGCTTCTTCTCATTTATATAAAGCTTATTTGTAAAGAAGAAATTTTTGAAAAGAGATGGCACCACTGATATTTTTACTGAGAGGTTATTGTGACCAATTTAGAAAAGGAATAGAACTGTTTGCTTTTGTTTTTCTAATAGATTTAAAGGTTTATCTAAGTAAGAAAATACTGCTGTTTTGTAGAAGTGTATATGGAGACATGCTGTGGTTGCTTCTGCCAAGTTATTTGGGAGAAATTCTCCTGAGAAGTGATCATGAAATCAGTGCCAAGATAGTACAATATTTCTGATCTATTATAATATTTAAACAAAGTTTTCCCCTAATATTTGTGGAAACCATACTTTTTGTTTATTTGTTTTTGTTTTTGGGACACACACGGCGGTGCTCAGGGGTTACTCCAAGCTATGTGCTCAGAAATAGCTCCTGGCAGGCACTGGGGACCAAATGGGACTCCGGGATTTGACCCAACCATCTTGAGTCCTGGATCGGCTGCTTGCAAGGCAAACACCTCTGTGCTATCTCTCCGGTCCCTGAAAACTATACTTAAAGTACAAATGGAGGTCAGAAGTCACAAAAGATTTGCTTTATTTAATCTTATTCCTCGATAAATAGAACTTTGTTTTCCCTTCAAAGGACAGGCAGATGGAAAGTGGACTGTCTGTCTCATGGACAGTCCAGTGTCATGTTACCAGACAAATAGAACTTATCTGCAGACTCACTAAAACCCCTTTTTAAGAATGTTGTCAATACCTACTGAAGGAGTTCTGATATACATGAATGAAAACATATGTCATGTAATTAAATTTCTTTTCTTTTTTTTTTTTTTGCCACACCCAGTGGTGCTCAGGGGTTACTCCTGGCTGTCTGCTCAGAAATAGCTCCTGGCAGGCACGGGGGACCATATGGGACACCGGGATTCGAACCAACCACCTTTGGTCCTGGATTGGCTGCTTGCAAGGCAAACGCCGCTGTGCTATCTCTCCGGGCCCGTAATTAAATTTCTGAATAACCTCTCAAACAGTTTTTTTCTTTATCCCCTTTTGGATCTAGGGATTGATATGAATGGGAATGGAATGATCTACTTTAAAGGGAACAGTCTGAGAAAGGAAGTCTCTAATCACAGGATTGACTGGACCAGTAGTCAATCCCATAAAAATGGGCTCTTTAAATGTCATTTCTTTAACCCAACAAAGGCCATGTTCAGAACTCTCATTTTAAAGTTTGGAGAGTTTTAAGCCAAAAATTAAGAATGTTTACTGAAAATACATTTGAGAATTAGCATATATTTTTATATAAAGTGCAGCATAGAATATAAAGATTTGAGGGGCCCAATCTATAGCACAGCGGTAGGGTGTTTGCCTTGAACACGGCCGATCCTGGATGGACCTGGGTTTGATCCCAGGCATCTCAAATGGTCACTGGTGCCTGTCAGAAGCGATTTCTGAGCACAGAGCCAGGAGTAACCCTGAGTGCCACCGGCTGTGTCCCCAAAACCAAAACCAAACAAACAAACAAGAATATAAAGATTTGCTTCCTAATTTGTTCTCTAAAAATATAAAATATAAAAAGCTTCTCCCTTAAAACATGACAATTTTAACTTTTTTCCTTTATTTATTTATTTGTTTGTTTGTTTGTTTTTGGTTTGGGGGCTATTCCTGATTGTGGTCAGGGCTTACTCCTGGTTCTGCCCTCAAGGATCACTCTTGCTGGGCTCAGGAGATCATACAGGGTGCTAGGGATTGAAACCAAGTCTGCTGCTTGCAGAAAAAGCACCATATCAATCCCATTCTTCAACCCCAATTCTTTTTTTATCCTCCATTAAATAATGGATGTTTTTCTTTATTTTTTTCCTTACAAAAACCTAGTATAACTTTATGGTTAAATACCTGTTATTGATCATTCTTTGAAATTTCCTTGCAAGTGTATAAAATTATATTTAGGATGCTGTTTGCAATTGTTTAAAATGTTATTTGATTTCCTTCTGTTAGAGTAACCAGTTAACTACAATAGCATTGCTCATTTAACAACATGAAAAAACAAGTTGAAAATTTTCTCATGGTGATTATCAATAATGTGATATTTACTTTATTTTTATTATTATTATATATTTCATAATAAGAAAGGGCAATTTGATTTTATGAACTTTCCAAAATGGTATGCTTAGTATATATGTGTTTTGGAACATAAAAGGAAAGTTTGTAAGGAGTGCTTTGATATAAGAGTGGTGTCTAGACTGATTTTATAAATATTTATAAATATCACCTTTAGAGTGCTACTTTCAATATAACCTCTAAATATCAATCACATTTTGTAGAGAAACTAATATTTCCAGTATTTATTTTATATATTTCCATAAAGAATAACGATAAACAAATCCTGTAGCATATTTATTACATAGAAATATCTTGACAAATTGGCAGATATGTCTTAAATATAGACTATTGTAATATTTATGAACCAGAAAACATTAGCTGTATAATTAACAATGTACTGTTAACTTCAGTCAGAGTTTTTTGTTTGTTATTGTTTTTTTGGCCACTCCTGGGAGTTTTCAGGGGTTACTCTGAGCTGTGTTCTCAATAATCATTCCTAGTAGGCTTGGAGACCATATGAGATGCTCGGACCAAACTGAGATGAAGTCATAGAATTTTCCTATACGTGGATGTACATGGAATCTATTATGCTGATAAAATTAATCAGAGGGAGAGAGATAGGAACAGAATAGTCTCACTCATCTATGGGTTTTAAGAAAAATTAAGGACATAATTGTAATAATCCCCAGAGACAATAGAAATGAAGGCTGGAAGGATCGGCTCACAATATGAAGCTCATCACAAAGAGTAGTGATACAGTTATGGAAATACCTACACTAAAAACTATCATAACAATCTTAATGAATGACAGAATTAGAATGCCTGTCTCAAATACAGGCAAGGGTTGGCAAGAGGGGAGGGGTGGCATTGGCAGTGGGAATGGTGTATTAGTGAAGGGAAGTGTTCTGTTTATGATTGAAACACAACACAACTACAATCATTCTTGTAACCATGGTGCATTAATAAAGATTTAATATTAAAAAAGAAGAGTAATTCTAGTACGAAAAATCATTAAAACTAGAACTGCTGTTATAAATTACTTAAGTTATATGTAGACTAGATATGCCTGCTTATTGTGTTTATTATATGTTTTAATATTTTATATTAACAAAAAAATAATTTAAAAATTGAAGTTGACTGCATGGAAGGCAAATGCCCTACCTGCTGTGCTATAGCTCTGGTCCCCAAAATTTGTTTTATAAAAATGTGTATAAACTTGAATTTTCACATTAAAATATTAGCAACATCATTTTATTATTAATTTTCTTTTGAGTTTACTACATAAAGTAAAATCAGTTGTTTCTATTTAGAATTCAGTCACAAGATAGATGACCAATATCATTTCAAGATTACAAAGGAGAGTCAGTTGTCAAGTATGTCTGAATGATTTATAATAATAAAGTTTTATTATTGTATAAGTACCATTTCTGGGACTTTAGCCTATTTATTAGAATCTGCTCTATTCATGTACTGATGTTTTACCTAAAATGACACTTGCTTTTTTGACCTTAAATTTTTTAAAAGAAAAATCAAGATGTTTGCATGTTGATTTATATTTAAGTTTGTGATTTATTATTAAGCAAATACTATAATTTATGACAGTGGACAAAAGAAATATTTTAATCATTGGAATATGTGATGAGAACACACATGTATAGAGACATTATGGATGTAATAAAATGACAACATTGTTTTCTTTACTTACTTGAACTCAACCAAACTACCAATCTGAGAACAGAGGATATGCAATGCTATGACTAGAAAAAGTAGGCAAAACTGTTAAGAGAACCAGGGGGCCTGCACATTAAAAAAAAAGAAGTAATTATTAGTTAAACTTGAAAAGCAATTAGGTTGTTAATTTTACAGATCATAGGAAGAGATAGCCCTCTGATCCTTTGGAAGGGGTTGTACCTACTAAAGTCTTGATTTTGAATTTTTGTGACCTTGAAATATGCTTGGTCCCTAAAAATGTACAAGAATACATTCATTATGTTTTAAGCTCCAGAGCTGTGGGTTTTTTTAGAGCAACAATAGAAAACTCTAGCATTCAACGTTGATTTCAGATATAATAAGAAATGCTATATTTGATTTTATGTCATAGTTGGTAAAGGCCATATCATCAGAAGTCATAAGTAATATTATTCAAAACTACTGTGTTTAGCACCTTTCATTGACTGATGAAGCATTTCTGTACTCAATAGCTACTTCAGAGTTCTCTAATTTTATCAAAAGTTTGTTATAGATTTGAATTATAACAAATGTCATTAGTATCATATTAGCACATACTTGAAAAATACTATTATGTTAATAATGATAAAAACAAAATTAACAATGTATATTTTAGTATGTTGGAAATCTCAAGGTATGAATGGGAAAGTATATGTGGTTGTTTAAAATACTCTGCAATTAGAGCAAAACTGCATATTTATTTTTTGCTTGTTTTGTGGAGGTGACACACCTCATAATGTTCAGGATTATTCCTGGCTCTCTGTTCAGGGATTAATCTTTTATTTTTTTGCTTTGTTTTGTTTTCTGTATGATTTGTATCTACATGTAATATTTTATTTATTTATTTATTTTTACTTTTTTTTATTGTGACTGAAGTTCATTACATAGAATTATTTACAGTACATAGTTCAAATGAATGAAGGGCATTCCCACTACCAATGTTGTCCTCCCTCCACTCCTGTTCCCATCTTGTCTCCCACATATCCCTCCTTTACCCCCCAGAATCCAAGTGTAACTGGTCTCCACCTTACAGCTTGTTATAGGTTGGGTATCTATTCTGTTTGGTGTTCCAGTCTGGTCATTTTTTATTTACACTACATGTTCATATGACTGGTCCTGTTATCATTCTTTTCCCCCCTCATTTTATGAGGCTGAGGGATTAATCCTTGTAGACAAGATGGACAATATGAAGTGGCAGTGATCTAACCCAGGGTAGCCAAGTGCAAGACAAGCACCACACTCTATGCATTATTTCTTTGACCCTGTATATTTATTTTTGAAGTGGATTCAACACAGTAGAGGTGGTAAAATACTATGCATACACCATATATTTATTTACATAATACAATTTTAAGGACTTTTCTATAATTAAAACTAATATGTATCAATGTCTTCAATTCAATACTGCTAAGGTATCATTCATTGTAGAAATCAATTTCACAATGAAACAAACTATATAATTTCTGTTTATTCTCAGTGGTATTAATTTTCTATTGATAGATGATTTATATGTTAAGGAATTTGGTAATATTATAACTTGACAATATAATTTAAGAATTATGCCTTATTTAATGGAAAATTCAGATTACCTAGAGAAACTTTACTTCTGTAAGTAGAGTTTTACAACTAAAGGTAACAAAAGAACACACTAATGTAGTTCTTTTATAATTCTCAAAGAAAAGTTTGAAATGTTGCATGAACTTCCCATTAATAAACTTAATAACTTCTACTTATCAAGGGGATGCCGTACATCATTTTAAATTTTAATATAAATTTTAATGTTATTCTAATAAGGTTATAAAGCAGTATATTAAAAACTAACAACCTTAGAATGCTTAAAACACATGAATTACTTTTCTACATAAAATAGAGCACGCCAGCAACTCTTCATTCTCTTGATTAAAAGTCAGCTGTACTCACACTTTACCACATTTATAATACAGTCTACTGGATTTTGGCAAAGTTGCTGTGACCACAAACTGTTTTTTGAATCAGAGGTAATGAGCAGGATTGTGTGCCAATTTTTGAACAATGCATTTGGTTTTCTAGCATTTCTGGAAGAAATTTTCATCCCTTGCCATTTTTCCCCTAGCTCTTGTTTTCTCTGTAGCAGTCACTGAATACAGATTTTGACCATCTGGGGTCCACACATAGCACAGTGTGAGGTATGACATGCCTGCTTGAGACAGATTTATCTCCTAGTTTAGAAATGATAATAATAAAAACACATAACACAGGCTGTTTGGGATGAACTGTCTCACACCCTCTACACACCACTTCAAAAATAAATAGGCATATTGATGGCCTCCCCGCCCCTATTCCTCGGAATACAAAATGTGAGTTCATTGGAGTTCATTTCTTTAAAACTATAATCAAGTAAAGTGAGGTCATTGGAGTAAAGTTCTAATCCAATATGGCTGGTGTCCCAATAAAAAGGGAAGTGATGGATACATATAGGCAAGTGAGAGAAATTGGTATGCAGAGAGAGTGAAGAATGCACAAGCTCTCCAAATCTAAAAGAGGGTCTTAAAACAGATTACTTTTCACAGACTTCATAAAAAGCCAAATCTGCTGACATCTGTATCTCAAATTATTTTTCTTTTTTGGCGGGTATAAAAATATTGGGAATAAAACCCAAAGCTTCATGTTCTGAACAAGTCTATATCAAATTTTTAAATTTCAATTTTTAAGACAAACATTCTATTATTTGTGCTAGCTTTCTATAGGATTTTTTTTAAACAACCCCAGAGAACAAATATTTAGGGTATCTAACTCATCGTATAATAAGTGAAATATATTTCAGGAATAATTCATTTTAGAAGGTACTTAACTACTCCTCTATCTGTACTTCTTGTTGATTCTAAATAAAATTTACATTTCTACATTTCTGTTATATATTAAATCTTTTCATTTGCTCCTAAACTTTCCAATCCTTATAAGCTCATAATGGAAAATACAAATGGCATTTAAATGCACATCTGTTTATTGTTTGAATAGAAATACTAAAGACTGGAGTGATAGTATGGCAGGCAGGGAACTTGCCTTGTGATCTAAGTTTTATCTCTTTGCCCATATATGGTTCCCTGAACCACAACAGAATTAATCTCTGAAATTAGATACATGTGCTTCCTTACAAAATGAAATAATAAAAAATAGGAAATTTGAAGAACTCTTTTGGGAGGCAGCCTTTAATAAGGCTCAAATGAAACAAAGAATCCATTAGGGTATACATGATATATTGGATAATACTCAAGATTATATATATGTTAAAATATATGTTATCACTCCATAGATCTCCCCTACTTGTTTATTATATAATTTAAATTTTTGGATCATTTTTCACTTGATTTTGTTATTTAATCCATTTATATTTAATATAATTTTATGGATTTATATTAGCAGTGGTTAATTTTGGTAGTTACTATTTTATATATATATTCACCTTTAATAATTATTTCATTACTAGCTCAGTTACTGACTTCAACTTATAAACAACAAACATATAATTAGCTTGAAATGTGAAGTTGGTACTAGAGGTGTTTTAGTTTTTATTTTTCTATTATCAGCTAGTTGTACCTCTTGAACCCAATTATTTAATTTTTATGTTAGTTTCTATGAATAATTTATTTCATGGCTGTAATCAGTGTTTCACAATTATTCTCAGTTTTAAATGATCTTTATCTTCATCAACTTATTTTCATTGTCCAGCATTTCAGTATTGTGCCAGAAATAAGTTAATAAAATTTTGAGTCTTCTCATTAAATAACTATCTTGTAACTCGAATATTTTAGAGGTAGTCTATAATTTATATAGATCAAAAATCTCATTTCAATCATGATTATCTTGAGAGAAATATATAATCTCTTTTATAGTTATAGTCTTTGACAGATAGATTATAGAAATTTTCAAAATAATGTAAACTTTAAATTTCTCTATAATTTAGATGTGGCCTTCAGTCTTTGAATTATAATACCACAGTAATAAATATGGTTAATGAGTGTATTATATCTAAATTGCTTATATATTTTTAGTCTTTGCTGTGAGAATTTTTTCTTGACTTAAGTGATAATATTGTTTTCACTTTAATTCAAATTAGTCTGTAATCAGACAACTCTGTTTCAAAGAAGCTCTCCTTATCTTTCATGAACTCTCATTTATTAACTGTCCATCTAGGCATTCCTTTAATAAACTCAAGCTATGCATCTTTACATGAGCATTCTTACCTACACAATACTTTTAATAACTCTCCTCAGTTTATTGTTTGTTTTTATTAAGGCTACTACCAGAGGTGCTTAGGTTTTACACTTTTTGTTTGTCTTTTGGCTACATCTGTTGGAACTCTGAGGTTACTCCTGGCTCTGCACTCAGGAATTATTCCTGCAGACTCCAAGAACCACATGGGATGATGAGAATTGAACATGGGTCAGCGCCATGCAAGGCAAATGCCCTATTGGCTATGCAAGCCATGCATCTTACCTGCTTTAGTATTACTCCTGTCCATCAGGTTCTGATATCTTGTCATCAGTTACCCACTATTCAACTTTAACACCTAATATTGCTTATTAATTATTTATTTATTTATTTATTTATTTATTTATTTAGTTTTTTGGGTCGCACCCGGCAGCGCTCAAGGGTTACTCCTGGCTCTACTCTCAGAAATTGCTCCTGGGACCATATGGAATGCCAGAATTCAAACCACGAGCCTTCTGCATGCAAGGCGAATGCCTTAGCTCCATGCTATCTCTCCGGCCCCAATATTGCTTATTATTAAGAAGTGCATTTTTCATCCGACTTCAGTTCTAGACAATCCTCATTTTTCTTACATCATCAATTATTATATGATTGTTTACCTTATAATTAAATTGTTTACAATGATATAACAATGAAATATATCTTATAAAAAGCTTTCCATTATTTTTCTCTTCTTTTTCCTTCCTTTTCTTTCTCTCTCAATTTCTTTCTTCCATTCTTTTCTTTCTTTCTTTCTTTCTTTCTTTCTTTCTTTCTTTCTTTCTTTCTTTCTTTCTTTCTTTCTTTCTTTCTTTCTTTCTTTCTTTCTTTCTTTCTTTCTTTCTTTCTTTCTTTCTTTCTTTCTTTCTTTCTTTCTTTCTTTTTCTTCTTTCTTCTAGTTTCTTTCATTTTTTTATTCTTTCTCTTTGTTTCTTTCCTTTCCTTCCATCCTTTCCTTCTCTTTTTCTTTTTTCTTTCTTTCTTTCTTTCTTTCTTTCTTTCTTTCTTTCTTTCTTTCTTTCTTTCTTTCTTTCTTTCGTTCTTTCGTTCTTTCTGTTTTTCTTCTTTTCTTCCTTCCTTTTCTTCCTTTCTTTATTTTTCTCTTTCTTTGCTTCTTTGTTTCTTTGCTTTTTATTTCTTTCCTTCTTTTCTTCCTCCTTTCTTTCCTTCCTTCCTTCTCTTCCTTCCTTCTTTTCTTCCTTTTTCTTTATCTCCTCTTTTTCTCTCATTTTTTCCTTTTTCCTTTTTCTTTTTCTCCATATTTTCTGCATTATTTACTTTCTTTCTTTCCTTTTATTCTAAATATAAGAACAAATAGTGAAAGAGAATTTTAAATTACAAGTCAAGTCAAAATGGTAATATCTAAATTAAAATGGAAAAATTTTATGACTAAAAATATTAAGTAACTGGAAAAGGCATAAAATTCACTTGGAATATGAAGATACAAACATATGTAGGCAAATATAGATATGATAAAGAAATACATACAAATATACACTATCTAATCAACATTGACATTGACTTATTCATATTTAAATAAGAGTTATAAAAGACCATTTTTAAAGTATCAGATTGTCACCTAAATTTTATTTATTTATCTATTTATTTATTAATATTGGTTTTGGGGATACACCTGACAGTGCTCAGGGGTTACTGCTGGCTCTGGGCTCAGAAATCGCTACTGGCTAGCTTGGGAGACCATCTGGGTTGCTGGGATTCAAACCACCATGCATTCTGGATTGATTGCATGAAATGCAAAAGCCCTACCGCTGTGCTATCTTTCTGGCCTTTGTAAAAGACCTTTGGGCATATATTTTACACAGAATATTACTATTTATCATTAATTTATAGGGTCTAAATTTATTCTATATAGAAGTAAGTCTTATATCATGAATAATTTCTATTCCTTTGTACTCTTCAAAAACAAGTTTTAAAAAATTAAGTAAAAATAGATTTCTATAATTTAAAATATATACAAAATTTCTTATTTCATGATATTATCAGAGGGTAAACAAACATAAATTAAACAAACATAACATAAACATAAACTATTTTAAACAAATATAACTTAAAAATTAAAGAAAATGTATGATAAGTAAAATGTATGTACAATTTAAATAGAAATAGTTTGTTTGGGGCCGGAGCAGTGGCATAGCAGTAGGGTGTTTGACTTGCATGCAGCTTATCTCGGATGGACCGCTTTTCTATCCCCGATGTCCCAAATGGTCTCCCAAGCCAGGAGCAATTTCTGAGTGTGTAGCCAGGAGTAACCCTTGAGCATCACCTGTTGTGGCCCCCAACCCCCCCAAAAAAGAAGTAGTCTGTTTGGAAGAGAGATATGTATATGATATACCAGCAAACACAAATGGCAAGCAAACAGGTCAGGATTGTTAAATACTATAGTATGGTATTGCATATATACATATATATTGGAATTTATAAATATCATCCTACATAGCCAAAGCTTTGAACATTTTAAAAATTAAAATATGTAAATATTGTTGCATAACAGCCCTTGATGGGGCTGGCTGATGGAGGGATGGAGGATGAGGTCTTTCATCCTCCAGCTCGACCACGCGATTTCCACCCTGTTCAGCAGGTGGTTCTGAGGTGAATGCGGCGGGTATAAAGATAACAGGCAGTCAGGCTTCTGAAGATATCAGCTTTAGTCCAAGGATAAGGCTGAAGACAAAAGCCCCAGAATCAGACCCAGAAAAAATCCCCTGCCTTACACAGACCCTTGCTTTTATACATCAGAATCAGGTACCACCCTAGGGTGGGAGCAGACTGCCAAGTCACATCCTAGGGTAGGGCACAATTATTGATTAGGGTAGGATCAGTAACATAATAATCTTATGGAAAAGTTTACATAAATAATAAAGATCACCAGGTGTTTTCTAAATGTACTAATAAGTGTATTTATATAAACAATAGCAGAAAATTGAACGTTTTTAGATGAGGATGCAATGTGAAGACTAAACAAAGATATTTCTGAAGTTACTGTCTATGAATGGGGAAAAGGCTACTATACACTAAAGAATGTTTAAGGAAGAAAAACAAATATTATTTTTACCTAGATTCCATCCTACGCATGATATTATAACAATCTTCATTATAGAAAGTTCACATTATATTGGATGTTTTAGCCTTCTGGAAATATCTTCGAAGGAGAAACTTTCTGTTGTTTTAAATGCATTGAGTTTATGGCAGCTATTTTTTTTACAAGTCAAAAGAAATATACACTGAATATATTTGAGAAAAACTTACTTGGAAGGCAATGTGAATGTACAGATCTAATAGTGTGAGGAGTTAAGGATTTTGAATATAAGAGGTTGGGATTTAATAGAAGTTTGATTGAGAAGTATTATTTAAAAATATATTTTTACTGGGGCCGGGTAGGTGGCGCTGGAGGTAAGGTATCTGCCTTGCAAGCGCTAGCCAAGGAAGGACCGCGGTTCGATCCCCCGGCGTCCCATATGGTCCCCCCAAGCCAGGGGCGATTTCTGAGCACATAGCCAGGAGTAACCCCTGAGCGTCAAACGGGTGTGGCCCCCCCAAAAAAAAACAAAAAAAAATATATATTTTTACTTCTTTTGAGTGACATAAATGACTGTGCTCAGGGTTTATTCCTGGCTTTCATGATTTTTAGACTACTGGTTGAACCTGGGTTGGATGCATGAGGAAAAAAAATCTCTACCTGCTGTACAATCTCTTTAGTCCTTCTGTCTAAACTTTTCTTTAAGTTATATTTACAGAGAATTAATATTTAAGCTATATTCTAAAGTATATGAGATAATACAGGAAGAGGAAATAATATATATAAAAACTAAAAACCATGCAATATTTAAGTATACTCCAGGGTATTAAAAATTTAGGATCTTTTGCATGAACCTAGCAATTAAAAAGAGTAATGAAATATGTGTCTTTTGGTACATGATAATGTTATACTATAAAACATGTATATACTAGTTCTCTTTTCAACTTGAAAATCTGCTACTTGCATGAAAAAAATGATTTATAATATGTACCCATATGATTAAGTAGTATTATTTAAAAGGTAAGGACTCTTTTTTGGCAGGAAAACTAAAAGTTATTTTATGTAATTAAGAAATCACCCTGAGGCTGACATATTACCACATGTTTAATTGCTTTATGATCCATTTCCATGGGGCACTCAATTTTTTTCAGTAGTTGAAAAGTTAGTAATAAGGCTTGTAACAATTTAATAAATCCAAACATCACCATATGGATTATATAATTGTATCTTTGTCATAAAGTAAATAATATTCTATGTCACAAAAAGTACATTTTCCCTTAAAAATGAGAGCAAACTACAAATTGTTTTATAATTATAGCAATTTGAACTGTCTTAATTTATTAGTTTACAATGTAAATAAGAATAAAGTTAAATTATTGCTAAACTGTTACTTATAAAACATATTATACATTGAAATATGTTGAGAATTACCACATATGAACAAGAGAAAATAATACTGAATATTGGAATAATAGGATGTTGAGATATAAGCAGTGCATATGTAGTGAGTTAAATGGAATTATTGGTCAATATAGAACTATAAAAATGAGGTTCTCATGGATAAAGTATAGTAAAATATGTCAACATTGTACGTTCAGTCAGTATGCACTGGTGATAATAAAATTGTATAGTATTAAACTATGACTTTTTGTTTAAAGGTGTCCTAATTGATGTTGAATTCAGTTAAGTCCTTGATACTTGTTCCTGGCATTGCACTTTTAACAAAAAAATGTGCTGCACATAGATAATTTTAATTAAAAAAAATGCCCTCTCCAGAATGTGGTCTATTTTACAATTCACTTGTCACCAAAATGTCTGGATCATTCTTTCAGGAAAAGACTATAAAATTACTATACAGATCTCTCTTGCTGGAAAATAAAAACTGTAGAATAGAAAAAAATGAGGATTGCTGCTATCTTTACTATTATAACTCTCATTGTATGAACTCTTTCAATCCATTGTGTAGGAGGAGAAAGGCACTACCTTAGGTCATGTTTACATATTTATGGGTTAGTCAAAAAAAAAAAAGCGCACAACTAAAGCATTTTCCATTGCACTTTGTATGGTCACCTATGACATGAAGGACACCTATAAAAACTACCATGCTTCATTGTTTGTTTTGTTCAGCACTAATTTTTGTGCAAATGAGGGACAGCTCTTAGCCATGAACATTTCTGTGTGCTATCATTTGGTTTAAAGAAACCCTTAGCTGAAGGGATGAGTTAGAAAAGAGGAAAATTTTAATAAAAAATATTTTTGACAGTCTATCTTACTCTTTATATAACATACTTTTGCCTTTAAAACTTCTTTCAAATAAAACAATAAAATTTATTGAACAAGACTTTTATTTATTTATTTATTTATTTTAATTTATCCACTAGTGAGCTCTTTTCAGCAGCAAAATGCAAATCAAAATAAAATAAAATAGGAATGCGCTATAGACAAAAATATCTTGGTTTCTTAAAGTCTTGATATATTTAAAAAAATGAAGCTCTATGAATTACATGACTGGTAAAGTTAGTTTCAAGCATACAATATTACAATGTCATGCCCTGGACTAAAATCTCTGCTTTTCTCTATTATATCTCAGGTCCCCTGACCACCATACACAATACTCTTTATATCTTTGAGTGCTACATTGTTCTACAAATGATGTGCTTTTACTTAATTAAACTGGTTAGAAAACTAACATTATTCCTGGTGTATTTATCTCTACCTTCCCTATGTTAGTACCCAATACTAACCAAGGTTGATTTTTTTTTTTAAATATGGAACGCTTCACGAATTTGCGTGTCATCCTTGCGTAGGGGCCATGCTAATCTTCTCTGTATCGTTCCAATTTTAGTATATGTGCTGCCGAAGCGAGCACCCAAGGTTGATTTCTACGTATTACTCAAAGTCATCCTATTTCTTAATCTTTTGCCACTATCTTCTTTATAGTTCACATCCTTATGATCATCCCTGGTAGAGCTTATTATAAACAACTTCAGTATTTTCTCACTTCATTAGATAATTTTTACATAGGACAGTTAAAGGAAACTTTAGAAAAATCAAATTTAGTTTTATTTCCAATCCTAAAGTAAAGAAATATCTCCTTAACTTTATATGAGCATTATGCATTAACCTGTATCTTGCCCTTCTCAGTTTTCGGATACAAGTTAAATGGAATGTCCTCTGTTCCTCAAAAAAGGACATTACCTTTCTCCACATATGCTTATTCTGTTTAGAACCCTGTTTTCCAAGTTATTTGTTATTAATTTGATTCATCTTTCTGGCTTAGCCCTTCTTAAAATAATCAAAGAACTCATCACTACCTATTACGCTGATTACCCTGAGATTAACTGAGCAATAATACCTTTATCACATTGAATTGTCCTTTGAATAATCTCTGGCAGTGACTTTGTGTATCCTTTCTACACATGATTGATTCTGTCTTGAAGATAGAAACTATATCTTCTTTATGATTAAAATTTCAAATACAAATCAGAGAGTCTATGTTTTAGTTTTGAATTAATGTTTTTTAAGTGAATGAATACCAGGAGCATATTAACTAGTAAATATCATGAAACAATGCTTTCCTTTTTATAAATTTGATATTTAAACACCATGGTTACAGAAATGTTCACACTTAGCTTTCAGTCATATAATGTACACCACTTTTCACCATTTCAATTTTTCTACTACTGGTGTTCCTCATTTTCTCCCCCATTCCATCCCCTGCCTGTTTTTTAGACTTTCTGCCTCTCTCTATCTTTCTCTTTCTCTCTCTCTCTGTCACACACACACACACACACACACACACACACACACTATCATTGACATGGTAATTGTCGCTGCATGGTATATTTATACAATGGAATACTAGGCAGCTGTTAAATAAAGTCATGAAATTTGACTTTACATGGATGGACATGGAGACTATTATGCTGAGTGAAATGAGCCAGAGAGAGAGGGATAGACATAGAATAGTCTCAATAATCTGTAAGATATAAGAAAAATAAAACACAGTATTGCAACAATATCCAGACAAGAGAGAAGTAATGATTTCAATATAGGTACAGAATAATAATGACAGAACTTAGTAAAAACAAATTAATCTATAGAGTTACAATAGAACCAAAGTTCTACAATGAAGAAATCATTCAAAAACTGAATCTTGGTACTTATTTAATGCCAAGGAAGATGAGCCCAAAGTACTTATCTTAACTGTTCCTAAGAAAGGTTGAAAGAACAGAGAAAAGATTTATATATTAACTGGGAATATTAATTTATAGTACTTCTGGAGCTTTTTGTTACTAATAAAATGCACCAGTGAACACTTATAAATGCTGTCTAATATCCTTCTGAGACACAAACTACTTCATTTAACTTGTCTTTCCTAGAGATGAGGGCTGTTTGTTAACAGGATTATTGGAGAAAAAAAGACATGTTTGCAATATTTCTATGAACAAATACTATTGACACCAACCTCCAAAAAGAGCACCAATCAACTATACTGGCAAGCTAGATGAGTTCCCACATTTCTTCATAGGTCTTGTCCAAAGCTTAAGCTAAATTGTCTTTTCTCTCTATTACTTAAAATTTCTATTCGATGTGGTATTTTAATAATGACACAGGTGTTTGAAAAATTAATTTTACAGTGTTTATTAAAGGTCATAGAACCTTTGAATGAATAACTTTATAGTTTATTTGTTGACAAGATGAGCATGTAAGAATTAAGCATAAAGGGGCCGGAGAGATAATATGGAGGTAAGGCGTTTGCCTTTCATGCAGGAGGTCATCGGTTCGAATCCCGGCTTCCCATATGGTCCCCCGTGCCTGCCAGGAACAATTTCTGAGCCTGGAGCCAGGAATAATCCCTGAGCACTGCCGGGTGTGACCCAAAAACCACAAAAAAAAAAAAAAAAAAAGAATTAAGCATAAGATTAATCTATTTCCTCTAGCTTTAAAAAGCTATACATTTATTGGGACAAATAATTTGAATAGATCTGCATTTATGATATATTTAGGACTTCTCTTTTTTAAAATAATTTTTATTGTGATCAAAGTCAATTACAAAACTTTCACAGTAATATGTAACCTACATAGTGACAATAAATTAGGGCCATTCCCCAGTGTTGTCCTTCCTATCCCCTCTGTTATCAACCTGCAATCCATACCTCCCCCTTTATCCCATGGACTGCTAGTGTAACAGGTACCCTTTGTATATAGTTTATTGTAGATTGGATAAAGATTCTGTTCTCATTGACTTTGGGTTTGGTGTTTAAGTCTGATCATTTTTCACTTCCACTCAAAGTTCATACAACTGATTGTTCCTGATATCATTGACATTTTTCCTCAATTTATGAGGGAGAATAAGATGATTCAAGTTATGTGGTTCTGTTGGAAAAAGAAAAGCAAGTTAAAAAAAAAAAAACGCTGGGCAGAATTAGTCGAGAGGCTATGAATATCAATTTAAAAAAAGAAAAGGAAAAAAGAAAAGAAAAACAAAAAAGCAAGCAATTACAAAAAACACAACAGCAGCAAAAAGTCTTCAATACAACAACCACAAGAAAGTAAAAAATAAAGAAAAAGAGGGTACTAAAGAATAAAGAAGGAGGGCTGGTGTGAACAGGCTTTGTAGGGTGTTGTTTGTTTTTGGTTTTGTTTTGTTTTTTGTTTTTGTATAGGCACCGTAAGTATTGGGGAAATTAGAAAGGGAATTCCCTTGGCCTAAGAGATACAGGCTTTCTCTGCCCTTAAAGCATACTGTAATGGGAACAACTACAGGCTCCATACAAGCTCATTATTGAACCCCAATGTCTTTTTATGGTGCCAGGAAACGTTCTGCTCAGTTGTGGATAACAGAATGAGTCCTTTGTAGCTAGAGATCTTGGTATTTCTATAGGTCATAGGACGAAGTCAGGATAGAGTATTCTATACTGTTCTAGAAATTCTGCTTCGTTATGCTTGTTGTAATTCGTCTTCTGTAATTAGTGATCTTGGTTTTTGCACAGTTCTAAGATAAAGCCTAGGTTAGAGTCTTTTTGTATAGTTTCAGAAGTTCTGCTCAGTCACGATTGTCAAAGTCAGATAACTGGGATTAGAGATCTTGGGTATTGTACACATCCTAGGCCAAAGCCTGGGCTAGGGTCTTTCTTATTGGTCCCAGGAAAAGTTCTGTCCAGTCACGGTTGTCTACGTAAGTCTTCTGTAATTAGTAATCTTGGTTTTCTCACAGATCAAAGGCAGCCATGTCTTCTGATTTCATCGTACTGTTAGGTGATGAGATAGGGAAACCAGCTCTTGGATGAAGTTGTTGTTGTTTCCTCATCAGGATGTTGTATCAATCTGGTGCAAGTTGGTGTCAGAGCAGTATTAGGGATTTCCCTGGGAAGATTGGTTCCTGGTGCTGTTTCAGGGAGCTGTACCAGATCTACATTTTTGATTCGGGATTCAGGGTTGGATGGTCGCTGGTAGGAATTATCCTTTTATTATTCCATGTTACCCCCAAAGGTAGAATCTCAATTAGCTTAACGTTTTTGTTTTCATTTTGTTTCCTCTACTTAAATCTGACATACTACTTCTTCAACTGTAGACTCCAAATCTTTACAGGCTTGAACCTGTATCTAATTAATTGTTGTGTTCCCCACACCACTGATCCAGATGTTTATCAGGGTTGGACTTTGCAGAATATATTCATTGAGAAATAAACAAATATGTTTCCGAAGTTTAAAGTCCTATTCACCTTTGAGAAAACACTCTCAATTTCACTGTACAGGTTTCCTCTAAGTAAATCTTCACCAGTTACTTGCTACAAAACATTCCTCTGATCTTAAAACTCGGGTGCAGATATCTCTTTCTAAATTTATCACCCAGAGGAAGATACCAAGCTGTTAAGTTTTCAAAAATTTTAAGTCAATTGCCTTGAAGTCCTTACTGAAGTGAGTGCTACATTTCCCAGTGATTAAACTTACCAAGATTAACATTCTCTTACTGCTATTTAACAAAGTGCCTGCTTCCACTGTATAGATAGGTAGATGCATATTCATATACATATGCTTATATATATAAATGTAAATTACACTTAAGGGGTAGAGCAATACTACAGCAATGAGCAAGGTTCTTGTTGTGGCTGACCCAAGTTATTCCTTACAGTTCATTTAGGTCCCCTTATTCTTTAAGGACTGATTCCTCTGATTCCTGAGGTCAGAGCCTGGGGGACATACTAGGCAAAGTTGGAAACTGGTTTTCTATCTTGGTTATATTTTTATACAAGCTGATGACCATGTATCCTTCAAAATGTCACATATACTGTCTTGGTCACATTGTATTATAGAAGAGTAGCACAAGGAACACAATGCAGGCTGTTTCAGGAAATTGGTCTCATTTTTCCTCCCTCTTCTTACTCAGACTCAGGGATGACAATGAATCTGCAACCGATGCTCTAGAAGCATGGCATCAGGGTAAGCATACGTCGAAGGAAATAAGAGACTTGAGTGGAAAAGATTTGAGCAGACTGGCTTACAGCAAATTGGAGGCTCAGAATAGTAAAGGAAGTGAATTGAGAATCCACATATATTTCTCAAATTCAATCTCTCTTTGGGTCAGGTGAAAATTACTGTTGCTCTTTTTACACTGGATATACCAAAATTTTCTAGCTTCTGAGTTCTATCATCTTTTAAAGTATTCTCAATTTTGTTCTCAATAAAATCCTCATTTTTTATTTTCCTCAAAGTTTAGCAGTAATATATTTCATTTTTCCCCACCATTTTTAAACTGTTATTCTCTTCCTCATTTTCTGTCTCTCCTTCAAGTTATTTCTCTTATCCTTTTGTTTATATTTTAGAGTATTCTTGATATATCCATTCACAATTTATGGAGTATAATTTGGAATTACATGTAAAAGAGATAGAGCATAATAAATTTGTGCACAAAGCTATAAAGAAAAATACTCAATATACATAAGATAGTCTGAGAATCTATACTACTATAGAAGGACACTAGAATACACTAAGATTGAAGGACAGAAGCAGGCAAAAAAAATGAGAAAGCAAGTTTAGTTATTTTTTTGTATTCCTTGATTCTAACAAGTCCATAAACATGCATTTATGTTTTGATTCTGGATAGCGTAATAAGGTTAGAAGAACCAGAAGAGAATGCATGTTGAAGATTGTGCAGAAATAATAAAAATAAAATAAAAATAAAAATAACAGAAAAAGTGAGTAGAGGAAGAGAAGATTACTTTCCAGAAGCTATTGGTTAGCCTTGGTTGATTATTTGTGTGTAATTAAGTCACTGAAGTCAAGGACTGCCAATATACAACCTAAAGGCATTGATGGCCTACTTCATTAAATGCAACCCAATTTTCTCAAACTACTATGTCAAAATAGAAAAGTAATTGCTAGTCTTATTATCTTAAGCTGCATATACCATGACCTGAAAGTTAGAATGCGACACGACATGCTTCTTTAAAGAGTTGAACATAATTTCCTGAAAAATTAACTTCAGTGAGAAGAATAAATTAGCAATTGTAAACAAAAGAGGACAAATAATTACAAAAATATTTTAAGCATACACTTTGCAAAAATGAGAAATAATTTATAAGTTGTATTGTTAGAACATAGCGTCATTAAGATGAGCTTTTTACTTTACTCTAAAATTTTCAGCTACATTAAAATTAGAAAGGGACAAATTTTGGATATATTAAATCTGAAGCTATTAATACCTGTATACAATTACTTATAATTTCTAATGAACAGATTTCACATGGCATCCCTTCCTTACTAAAAGCCATTGGATATACTTTGAAAGACTTAAAAATCAACAATTTATATTGTATCACTTTATATAGTAAGAGTTTCTATAAGCATGATATTTTAGTAATGTAACACTGTTTAAAAATAAATGTATTTGACATTTTCTAAAATTGCATCTCATCCATATCATTTATTGTATTATAAAATATTTGTGTTTCTCATGGGTTATGAAAAACCCATGGAAAAATATTCTGTTCTGATTATCACAATTTTTAAGCTTTGAATCCTTACTGGTTTGAAATATCAACACAAAATAAGAGTACGTTCTGACTTTTAACAGTCTGGAAGAAATGGTTGGCTAGCTGCTAGTTGTCACCTATTAAATAAAAAAAAGGGTGTTTAAGAAAAGTTTTCAATGAGGTCAAAATGAAATATGTAGGAGGAAACATATGACATATTTTGCTATTAACGACTTTATACTGTATTTTAACAATACCTCTAATTAAAACTGTGCTGCTTTTGCCTGATTAGACAGAGAAAAATATTACTACTCTTTTCTATCTTAGGAAGGTAAGCAACAGATGACATAAAATCTTTTGACAGTCATAATTACAGCTTAGTTGAATCAATTTTTAAGTAAAATTGGGAAAAAGAAAAGGAACTTGGAGTGAAAGCTACTGGAATATTTCTGTTTATTTCCAATAATTTTATCTAATAGAAAAAAATTTAATTTACTTTGGTTTTCTCTCTTATTTTCACAACATGTTCTATATGTCTCTAATGCCCCTCAGGAACACTTGCATCAGATTTTCCCCATTTCTAAAGTACATAAAAAAGGGTTCAATGTTTTTCTTGTGGTGTGTGGGTTCCCAGGCATCTTCCTAACCCACCCCCTGCCCTTCTTCAGATTGGTAAAAATTTGTGGCAGGGAGGTCTTGGAAGAGTTCTTGCATTGGGAAAACTTTTGGATCTAGGCCCGGTTTCAAGGAGTAGTCCGCGTTAGGGGGAGATGGCAGGGAGGGCCTCGCAGTGTGAGTCCACAGGGGGGTTGGCTGTCTTTTCTTTCAGGAGACGAGGTGTGGGTTTATCTGGGTGTCCTCTCGCCTGGGAGCTGGGTACTGAAAAGACAATGGGGAAAACTGTACTTCCAACATAGGCATAAGACCTGTAATACACCACCTCTTAACCTGCCCTCCCCCAAATGTAAGGTAATCTTTTGCACCACTTTGGCCCCTTAAAAATTTTGCTAACTCACTTTATTTCTTTTTTTTTTTTTTTTTTTTTTTTTTTTTTTTGTTTTTGGGCCACACCCGGTAACACTCAGGGGTTACTCCTGGCTATGCGCTCAGAAGTCGCTCCTGGCTTGGGGGACCATATGGGACGCCGGGGGATCGAACCGCGGTCCGTCTCCTAGGCTAGCGCAGGTAAGGCAGGCACCTTACCTCCAGCGCCACCGCCCGGCCCCCTATTTCTTTTTTTTTTTTAATTTATTTATTTATCTTTTTTGAATGTTCATCCTACATATATATTTGTGAGCACATACATTTTTAATTCCCCCCCCCTTTTTTTTTCTTTTTTTTTTCTTTTTTCTCTCTTCGTTTTTTGATACGTGACCTGTGTCTGTTACCCCATCAGTCCACCCACGAATACACAGACATTATAATGTAACACCACTTCTCTCTGCAAAGGCACACTAAGTAAAGGGGAAATATTACATATAAAAAAAAAAGAGCTCTTATCTACTAGATATAGGAACTCATAGTTGTTTAAAATATAGGGATATCTCCTGCCTTGAAAATATGTCATGTGGAATCAAATTAGACCTCAGGTGATTAGATACCATTCATCCAGCCTTGAACCCTTGATCCCCGACATAGAAACGGCACAGCTCTTCACAACAACTCCAGGAAACAAACTCCATCCGGGACGGCCTTAATAGGATGAGACCAACAACAAGGCCCAGCTCTAACATGATATCCTGACAACGAGGAAAATGCGAACAGCTTGACCTTAGAGCAGATTAGCCTACCTTATCAACTAACGACAAGACAAAAACAGAAGTCTCGCCACCCTTTGGTAGGTCCAAAAACCAAGATTGGGATTTACAGATGACTGGCTGCTAGATCCACGACCAGACTGTATACATCTCGGGCCCAATAAAAAAGCCCTAGTTTAGGGTTTGAACTATGACCTGCACAATAATCATGATCCCCAGTCCCAAAGGTGCGGCAGAGACAATAGTAACGGAATGGGGCTTTTTGGAAGCACAAAGTAAGACGCTATCCTAGGCGCCACCCTAGGTTCAGTGCAAAGACCAAGATCACCAACCACAGAAGATGGACTAAAATGACACTGAGGTAACAGAACCTCTAGAACCACAAAGACTGACTTCATCATAAGTCCCACCCCAGGATCTGTGCAGATACTGAGACCTCTAAACACAGAGCAGAAGTCCTCCACACACCAAAAAAAATAAATAAATAAATAAATAAAAAACGAGAAAGTAAAGGATCCTGAGCAAAGTCTAGAGTTGATCCCAAGACAGTATGCTCCAAGGACGGAGAAACCCCATATCTCTTAGGCCAAGTGAATTCTTTTTCGAATGACCCCAATATTTACTGTGCCAGGGCAGAAGGGAAAAAACAAAAATACAAAAAGCGCAAAACCTTGGTTACTTTTTATATAAATATATATATTACCTTCATTTATTATTGTTATTACTATTTTTGATTTACCAATCTATTTTGGTCGAATTCTCTGGGTGTAATTATTGAAAGTGTAGTCCCCAATTATACTTTTTTTTTTCTCTTCCTCTCTTCTCTTTCGTTATGTGCTATGCCATGTTTCTCAATTCAAGACCATGGCGTGATTTTTGTTTGTCTGTTTTTGTTTTTGTTTTTTTCCTATTTGTTTGTTTGTTTGTTTTGTTGGCTCTGTGTGGTGCTTATCGATATAGCTGGAGCCCTCACTGGATATTTGACACTTCTTTTGGTACTAGTGGAGTGTTTCACCTTCTTTTTCTCCATCTCCCAAATTGATGATGAGAGCCTTTAGAGGGACTCCGCCCAATTTTGGGGTATTAAACTCTTATCCCAGTTTATTACTTTTCTCTCCTTCAAACAAAACCATGCAACTTGAACTAGCTAGTCCTGACTCCAGTTAGAGGGGGAAATAAGCGAGGCATCAAGACCAAACAGGTGCAAGTCTACTAAGTAGTGGGTTAGATACAGAGGAGACCACATATTCTACCTGCCCTGGGGTGAGGGAAAAGGAAAAGGGAGGTAGGACAGAAACGGGGGTGTAGGGAGGACAATTTGGCGATGGGAATCCCCCTGATTTTATGTAAATATGTACCTAAAATATTATTGTCAACAATATGTAAGCCACTATGATCAAAATAAAAATTTATATTAAAAAAAAAGGTTCAATGTTTCTTATAAGGAATATTTCAAAATTATTTTTGACTTAATAAAAGAAAAACACATTCTGTCTTTAAGTTAATAAGGCCAGTATTTTTTCTTTATAAGAACAATATATATTGTTTTAACTTAGGGAATGTTCAGAAGTAGCATTCACAAGGTCACAAAATATAGTGTGGAAAGTAGACACGCAATGCAGTACTGCTTGATCTAGTAGTGTTACATGTCACTATAACAACCCCAGTGATAGAGAGGAGCATTGGGGCAAAAATGTAGAGACTGGTTCCATGTCATGCTGGAGCCTAAATTCAAGTTCAAATATACTACAATGCTCTCTCACAGTGATGTGCCACAGTTATTTATCTCCTTACCATCATGAAACTAGTGTAGTTAATAGGATTACTGACTTTGGTGAGAGTGAGAAATACAGTTATTTCCGATATAATAGCAACTATGATATCTATCATTTTGCTATTAAATGTTAAGAAATATAACTCTAATCACCACTGCCACCATAGCATATGCCTTAAGTTATATTAAAAAGTCATTGCTCACTATCCATTTTAAATATTGATATATTGTAATTTACATTATTACTGATATTTTCATGCATGTATTATTTCAACACTACACGTACCAAAAAATATTCATTTCCATCTACCAGTATCCAAAAAGCTTCACCCATTCCATTCCAACCACTCACCAAACAAACCAATCCAATTCTGCTGCTTTGGGCAAATTATTCCTCTCTTACTGTGTGTCTTTGAATACCATATAGGTCAGATACGATTTTGTGTCTACTCCTTTCCTTCTGATTGTTCTCAGGATTATAGCCTCTGATATCCAAATATAGCTTATAAAATATAGACCCTTATATCCGCATGCCTGAAAAATAAGTAATGCTCTTTTCTTATCAGTTCATAGAATCCCCTCTGCGTATCTTTTGCGTGTACACACATTATGGTCTGAATCTGTTCATCCATAATTTCTTAGTTTTGTAATTGCATTGTTTACATTGTACCAAGTGTTTCAATAAACAAAGATATTTATATATTCTTCAAATTCATATGTGTTATGTTTTAAGGATAGATATCAAAAGATTTTAATGCTCAGTCTTTGGGAACTTCTATCTTTTTATTTGTTTCTTTATTTGTTTAATTAGCTTTTGGGATACCTGGCAATATTTACTTATAGTTTATACTTCTGTACTTAGGAATCATTCCTGATGATAGTCAGGTGATCTCATGGGGTGCTGGGTATCAAAATCTGTTGTCTATGAGCAAGGCCAATGCCCTACCTACCCACACTATACTATATTTTTAACTTCCTGACTACTATGGATAAATCTCCAACTTTCTCTCCATAGTTATTAAATAAGATGGCATTCTTACCAGCAGTGAATTTTAATCACAGTACTGCAGTTTGCAAAGTTTTTGAAATATATAAAATATATTACAATATATTTTGAATTTCCTAGTTATGTGATGATAAATGCTTTAATTTTGCTTTTTGGGCATCTGTCTATCCTCTTTGGGGAAATGTCTGTTTATATATATTACCCAATTTTTGGATAGGATTGATAGATATTATGGTTTTTGAACTTTGTGAGTGATTTAAAGATCTTGAATATTTTCCCTTTATCTATCCAATCTAAGAATTGTTTTTAATACTAGTACTAAAGTAGGCAAGAAGCTTGTCTTGTCTGCAGCTGAGTTGGGTTTATTCACTGGTTTCCATATGGTCCCCTGAGCACAGAGTCAGGAGTAGCCTTGAGCACCATATAGTGGAACCTAAAAGCAAACTAAAAATATGAAACTTTAATTATATTGAATATATATTGCTTGAATATTTATAAGTATATAGTTATTTTGATCAATTTTTCTAAATATTTTAAAACTGAAAGTTCAAAGAAATGTTAATATTTTCAAATTGTGTTAAATCTAAGCCTTTCTGGCAAAATTGAGTGTTGAAATCACTTATTTTTAGTTATGTTTGTTATATCTATATGATTTTACAAGGATTCCAAGGATATCAATAATTATTGTCCTGTAATTATTCATTAATCATCAAAATAAAGAGTATTTGTAGTCTAATTTAATCTTTATCATCTAGTGGAGGAATTGATTTTAGGTAGAAATTGATTTAATCAAAATGGCTATCAATAAATAAATATATATTGTATATATTATATGTAATATAAATAAATTTATATCATGGAGGAACACCCACCTGTGTTGAGAGCTATTCTGGTTCTGTAATCAGGGGTTATTACTATAATATTAAAGGAACCACATAGGGTTACTAAGGATAGAATCCAAGTCTGCTGCTGTATACAGGCACCAAGCACAATACTATCATTTTGACCATGCAATTTTTCTAATTTCATGCATATATTAAAATTTGATAATACAATACAATGGACTGAATTTTGGATTTCCTTCTCCAGTTATATATTGAAGCTTTAATTCCCTATATGAATATTTAGGAACTGATACTTTAGGATGAACTTATATCTTAATAAAGCAATAATAACACTGGCATTCTAATTCAATAGAACCTTTTTTAAGAAAGTTAGTAACAGGCAAACTAAAAGAGACCAGGAGAAAACAGTAACAGAAAGTGAAGTCTGTGGTATCAAATCTTATACACACACAAGTTGATTCTCTAAAAAACAGAAATACTGGTCTCATAAGAATCCAATATCTGGTGGTTTTGCTCTTAAATTTCTAAGATTCATGCCTGAGAGAAATTAAATTTCTACTCTTTATGCAGCCCATTTTTCGGTATTTGGTTTTGGTGAAGTAAAGGAGTTTTTATTGAACTCAACTTAGAAAAGAAGTTAGGGTAGGAGAAGAGATGAAATTTTGTTCATAAAAGAACAGTTTTTTCAGTGTGGGAAAAAGTAAGCACGCAAGAGACATAGAGACAAAGAAGCTATATAATTCTTCAATGAGAACACAGGTTTGTTTGAAGACAGCCTATATTTGTTTATGACATCCAGATATAATGAATAGAAATGGGGATTCAAAATTGGCTCACAATATCTTTAGGAATTTATATAAAGTAATTTAAAGAACTTAAATTCATATACTAAGCTGATACTAGTTATTCACAAATAAATTTATAATATCATTCACAAATAAACGACATGCAATAAAATAAGGGGTATGTAATCTAAATGTAGTTTATGAAGTACTGTAAGAACTTAAGAAAATTTTTTCTAATTAAATCTTTTCATACTCACATGAATATAGTTACCTTGATTAAACATTTGAACATCTTACTTAGCTTTGAGATGATAATTCTTGCTACACCTAAACTTTAATGCATCTGAAGTTTGATAACCTTGTACTTGCAGAATTGTTTTTCTCTATTTGTGTTAATTATAAAGACCTTGTAGTAGGATGAAGTCTAATAAATTCCCGAAGATTTCTCATCCCTGATATACATGTTCTGAATAATTCTTAGTACTATATATATGTTCTCTTTAGTCTTGTGATTAGATTTTCATATAAGCTAAAGATGGCTTTAAGAAAGGGTACTTGGGCTCAGAGAGATAGCACAGCAGTGTTTGCCTTGCAAGCAGCCGATCCAGGACCAAAGGTGGTTGGTTCAAATCCCGGTGTCCCATATGGTCCCCTGTGCCTGGCAGGAGCTATTTCTGAGCAGACAGCCAGAAGTAACCCCTGAGCAACGCCGGGTGTGGCCCCCCATGAAAATAAATAAATAAATAAAGGGTACTTATCCAGGCAGAATTAATCAAAATATAAACTTCTTTATATATATATATATATATATATATATATAATATATATATAATTTAAACACCTTGATTAAGAGCAGAATTTTTTCAACTGTTGATATATGAGATAGAGAATAAAGTCTTTGAAGAATTTAATTAATGAATATGGTGGGGACTTTATATAAAGACAGCAAGGGATGCAAACTTATAGCCACAGCAAATTTAGTGTGTGTGTGTGTGTGTGTGTGTGTGTGTGTGTGTGCGCGCGCGCGCGCGCGTGCGTGCACGCGCACGTTCGCGGATGTAAGAAATCTAAGTCAAAATGACGTTCGCGGATGTAAGAAATCTAAGTCAAAATGACATACTTTCAAAGAAATGCTTTAAAATCCAGCCCAAACCTTGGCTTCAGATGCCGATTCATGACAAAATCTGAAATTAATGGGATGATAAAATTTCCCCATAGTCTCAAGATAAAAACTCACTTTTGAAAGATATTTTAATTTCAATCATATAATAACTAATGTGAAAATCTAATCAGGTCAGGCATGACTTTTACTTACAAGTTTGTGATAGAATCAGTGGGTTGTTGTAAGACTTTATGCAACTTAATATTTAATAATAGAATTATAATAAATTAATTAGAGCCTTTAATTTGTTCTAGAGTTAAGTTTGGCTTATGCTATTTTTTTAATCTGACACATTTTATATAGGCAAATTAAATTCCCAGTGGGATGAGTATTGTGCGTATTTCAGTCACCTAATGATGCAACATAATATAAAACTTAAAATTTGATTTTAGCAGAGAATCATGCTTATAAAGAGAGTTTTGTTTGGCTTTGTTTTGTTTTGGTGTCACACCTTGTGACACTTAGGGGTTACTCTTGGCTACGTACTCAGAAATCGCTCCTGGCTTGGTGGACCATAAGGGAGGTGGACCATAAGGAGATTGAACTGTGGTCCATCCTAGGTTAGTGTGAGCAATGCAAATGCCTTACCGCTTGTGCCACCACTCTGGTCCCTATAAAGACAGTTTTTTATAATACACAAATATTTTATTACAATATTTATATTAGTTTATATCAATATAGAATATTATAATAATTTTTCTTTATTTAAACATCTTGATTACAAATACGATTGTGATTAGGTTTCAGTCATGTAAAGAACACCCTCCTTCACCAGTGCAACATTCCCTCCACCAATGTCCCAAATCTCTCTCCATCCCACCCCACCCCCACCTGTACTCCAGACAGGCTTTCCAGTTCCCTCATTCATTCACATAATTATGGTAGTTCTCAGTGTAGTTATTTTTATAACTGCACTCACCATTCTTTGTGATGAGCTTCATGAAGTGAGCTGGAAGTTCCAGCCCTCCTCTCATTGACTCTGAGGATTGTTTCAAAAATGACTTTTTGTTTATGTTTTTGTTTTTGGGTCACACCTGGCGGTGCTCAGGGGTTACTCCTGGCTGTCTGCTCAGAAATAGTTCCTGGCAGGCACGGGGGACCATATGGGACACAGGGATTGGAACCAACCACCTTACGTCCTGGATCGGCTGCTTGCAAGGCAAACACCGCTGTGCTATCTCTCCGGGCCCGCAAAAATGACTTTTATTTTTCTTAAAACCCATAGATGAGTGAAACTATTCTGGGTCTCTCTCCCTCTGACTTATTTCACTCAGCATGATAGATTCCATGTACATCCATGTATAGGAAAATTTCATGACTTCATCTCTCCTGACAGCTGCATAATATTCCATTGTGTATATGTACCACAGTTTCTTTAGTCAGTTGTCTGTTGAAGGGCATCTTGGTTGTTTCCAGAGCCTGGCTATTGTGAATAGTGCTGCAATAAATATCGGTGTGAGGAAGGAGTTTTTGTATTGTATTCTTGTGTTCTTAGAGTATATCGCTAGGAGTGGAATAGCTGGGTCGAATGGGAGCTCAATTTCCAGTTTTTGAAGGAATCTCCATATCGCTCTCCAGAAAGGTTGAACTAGTCGGTATTCCCACCGGCAGTTGGAAAAGAGTTTCTGTTTCACCGCATCCCTGCCAACACTGCTTGTTCTCATTCTTTGTGATGTGTGCCAGTCTCTGTGGTGTGAGGTGGTACCTCATTGTTTTGATTTTCATCTCCCTGATGATTAGTGATGAGGAGCATTTTTTCATGTGTCTTTTGGCCATTTGTATTTCTTTTCTTATCAAAGTGTCTGTTCATTTCTTCCCCATTTTTTGATGGAATTAGTTTTTTTTTTTTTGTAAAGTTCTGATAGTGCCCTGTATATTTTGGATATTAGCCCTGATTTGATGGGTATTGGGTGAATAGTTTCTCCCACATGGTGGGTGGCTCTTGTATCCTGGGTACTATTTCTTTTGAGGTGCAGAAGCTTCTCAGCTTAATGTATTCCCATCTGTTTATCTCTGCTTCCACTTGTTTGGAAAGTGCAGTTTCCTCCTTGAAGATTCCTTTAGTCTCAATGTCATGGAATGTTTACCTACGTGTTGTTCTATATACCTTATGGTATCAGGTCTGATATCAAGGTTATAAAGACAGTTTTTGACAAAATTTTGGATTATATTTACTGATGTAACTATTGAAATGTAAATATTTTAATGTAAACAATAATAATGTAAATAATGTAAAAATATAAATAATTAAATGTAAATAATTTTATTTAAAATAAAATATAAATAATTTAAATGCTTTAAAGGCTCATTCAAAATTCTGGATTTTAATGAGTAGGAAATTAGAGGTAATAAAGGCAAAAAAGAGTATGGTAAATTAGAATTAACAGCAGAAACTTGGAAATTGATTAGACTGTAAAGAAATAAATAATTTATTTGGAGTTTTTATTTCAACGAATCCTACTCTTAGTTTTTTGTGACCAGTATGTTATTGTTATCATTACAAAGTATGTTAAAAGTCAAAGAAAATATTTCGTGGAAAGCTAATTTTCAATAATAATAATAATAATAACAAGAAAATCAATGCTTTATACAAAATATCTGTCTTTCTCTTGAAACCCATGTTCTCCCTTGACCATGTTTTTATCTCAATCTATGTTTCTGTTGTTTCTGTGCTTGCCTATTTTCAGATAGAGGAATCATTTTCTCTTGAACACACATTTCTTCCATTCTCTCTCCTCACATCTTTCTATATATGGTTCAAAAAAAAAGCCCCTCCTCACCTCACGAAGGAAACATATATATCAAACTTGTATATAAAAATGCTAGATATCTAGGAGTCCTCTATGTGAATAATTCAGTGATACAATTCCTAATTTCCTCATATCTATTTCTTCATATAGAAACTTATGGGTGCCTATTAGAATTTCTTCACCTAGATCACAAACTGAATAATGTCTTGACATAGAAAATTTAATAAAGGGTCATATATAGAAATGAAACATTTATCTCACCTCTATCTCATTTAACAATTTCCCCAACAACTGTGCCACACTGCAATTGAGGGTAGGAAGCAAAATTACAGAAAATGTCACTTGCAAATTAAAGGTGCCCTACCCACCATCAAAACCCATACATACATACACTCACACACAGGACATAGACATACAAGTTTAACTTTGAGATTGTTGATAATAAATGGCTTGCTATAGTACAACATGAAGAAAGGGTAGGAAAGAGTTTTCTAAGTATGAAAATATAAGTTTCATAACTAACTTGCAGGAAAATATATTCTTTATCGTTGTTCATTTTGCTTAGTTGTCACGATTATTTGAAGGTTTCTAAGTTTCTAATAGTGAAAACTTGTTTTAGTATTAATAAGTTTTTAAATAGTAAAAAAAGTAAATGATTGGAAGCAAATCAAACAATTTCTGAAAAGAGCAAAATAATATTTTTTCTTCAGATGTGCTAACAATAAATTTCCAGCTCACTGAATATTAATGTTAAATGAATAAAAACTCAAACCATCCTGCTCTTTACGTGTCCCATGAATCATTTTTCTGATAAATAATAATATATAATTTGTATGGGTCTAACAATATGTAGTAATATTCTAATTATTGCTGACTTTTCTGTGCTTCCTATTGTACCTACATTATATATGGTCATAGAGGCTCTGTTTTATCAAGCAATTTAATTAAGCATTCAAAATAACTCAGCAAATTAAAAAATCAAAGCATACTGCCTTTCATCATAATAAAAGCAAATTATCAGATGTGTTCATTTTATCTAAAAATGTGTAAAATAATCAGAATAATTTCATTTCTAGGCTTTATAGATCTTAATGGTTAAAATGGTAGAATTGATTGAAAATTTCAAATAATTTTTATTTCAAAACTAAATGTCTTTAACATTTCTAATAATGTATTTACAAAGAATTTTCTTAAGAGCAGAAAATTTAATTGCTACAATTTACTAAAACCATTTCCAAGTCATTGTTACCATTTTCCTTACACCTATCAGTAGAATAGATTCATAATTTTATATCAGTGACGCAGTTATCAACACATGATAATTTTTCAAAACCTTTCATTGCCTTTCAACACTGGTATCTCTTATACTTATACTTTCTCCTACCTCCAACCTGTGATTTATCTTTTCCACAAATATGACTCCTCCTTTATTCTATTCTCTCAGTTCTTTGTTCACCTTTTCTTTACTGATTTACAGGTTACTATGTGACTTTATCCTTATGGTCTCACAATAGATAGACTCTGTCATCAGAAGTATCTTTTATTGCTTTCATATTGAGTTCCCAGTTCAATTCTAAGTATATGTATATATTTATAAAAGTATTCTAAAATATAAGCTTAATATGACTATATATATTTATTTACATATTGCATATGTAATATGTAAATATTACACATTTAATCCTTTTCTCCTGTTCTATTTGTACTATGTCTAGTTTAATGTTTGGTGCTATCCAGGTTCCTCAAAATATTTTAAAAAGCCTTTTTAACACATATGCTAAAGATTTGAGTTTCTATTTATATATTCTCAATTAAAAATAAATAGGCCAAACACAACAGTGTAAAGGAACACTCTGAGGTGTTCACAGGATATATCTGATATACATATTTAGTATAATTTAACCTACCAAGTCCTAGTCTGCATTATAATTTCTAATACATCCATGTTAATCATTCACATCTATATATTTCACCCTGTCTTTGCTGATACCGACACCATAATCTGTAGAGGCACATTACATGAGACCTCAATTATCAGATTAAAAACATGGTGCAACAAATTCCAACATTCTTGCAGATTATCAGAATATTGCAGACGATTTTCCAGTTGTGTACATATCCCTAAATTATAATCTCACTTTGCAAATTATCTGAGAATTTCTAATTTAAGACAAAGTTAAAATAAACTCATATTGTGCTCGCTTCAGCAGCACATATACTAAAATTGGAACAATACAGAGATTAGCATGGCCCCTGCGCAAGGATGACATGCAAATTCGTGAAGCATTCCATATTTAAAAAAACATAATAAAATAAACTCATAACTGAATACAAAGATGAACTAAACTTGAAAGAAGAAAAAAACAGAAATGTAAAATTAGAATAAGGTTTCTAAAAAAAATTAGCTATAGCCGAATTTATTTGCTATATTTAGATATATAAGAATTTGAAAATATAATTTTATTGTTTGAAATTTATAATGCTTTGATATTTGTTTATAATTTTGGTAACTTTTATATTTATTTCTTTTATTTTACTCACAAAGGCACTATGGCTTTATATTTATATTATATTTATATTATTTTGTTCTTAATAAATTATAACAGATTTTGACCAAACTTTTCAATGCAAAAAACTCAAAAGTTTTTAACTCTGGAGCTGAAATGATAGCACAGCCATCGAATATTTGCTTTGCATGTAGCCAACCGGGACTAACCCAGGTTCAATTCCTGGGATCCCATAGCAGTCACTGAGCCTGTTGGGAGTGATTTCTAAGAGGAGAGCCTAGAGTAGCTCCTGAGCAATGCTGGGTGTGTCCCCTCCCAAATTTAACTCTGTACTTTCATAAAACATAAATTGAAAATTATAGTTATGGAAAAATAAAATCCACAAATATCACAAATTTGTTCTTTGAAAATATAAACAAAATTGACAAATGTTTACTAATTCAACTAAGATTCCTTCAAACAATATTTCACTGATAAATTGAATCAACAATTTTTTAAACATAATTTTTATTTTGATCATAGTGGCTTACATATTGTTGACAATAATATTTTAGGTACATATTTACATAAAATCAGGGAGGATTTTCATCACCGGTTTGTCTTCCATACTCCTCCGTTTTTGTCCTACCTCCCATATCCTCTTCCCTCACCCCCAGGGCTGCTAGAATATGTGGTCCCCTCTGTACCTATCCTATTACTTCGTAGTCTTACACCTGTTTGGTCCTGATGCCTCCTTTATTTCCCCCTCTAATTGGGGGGCAGGACTAGCTAGTTCAAGTTATGTGAATCAACAATTTTTATGATGGACAAATTCTTAGAAATATAAACTTAAAATATTGAATCATAAAAAAGAAACTAATGTAAAATATTATAAAATGTTAATATTAATTAATATTAATATTAATATAATAAAATTATATACATATTATTATTGAAATATTATAAAATAAAAAATTAATGAAAACTATTGAAAATATTGAAAATAGGCTTTAGGTGTAATTTCTACTTGAATTCATGGTAGTATCAATTCTTTCAAAATTCTTTAAAAACTTTAAGAGGAAACATCATACCTGTTTCTCATTCTATTAACCCAATCCCACAAGTAAATCTTGACATATATACTACAAGAAAATAAAAGGATAATCAATAATGCCTATGCATTGTGTTGAATATTTTCACCAAAGTGGAAGGAAATTAAATGTAACATATCAAGACAACTGTATACTATTAACAAATAAAATTTATCTGGAATGGATAACCATTTTAGTTAAATAAACAAAATTAAGTATAAAAATCCATAACAGATTGATTAAAACAAAATATTTATCAATTGATACAAAATAATTTGAAACAATTCATAAGCTGACATAATTATATATGCATATGCAGAATACACATGGAATATACACAATTACAACTAATCCATAATGCAACAGGCAAGAATTTAAGAAACTTCAATTATTTTATTAGTATATTTTTTGCTAGCGAGGTTATCTTCTGATTTAGCATAATTGCAGTACTGAAATGTGAATAAATAAAAAACTAGTTAAATTTCTATATATTGGAGTTTCCTGGGACAGGCCAGAGGGAGTGTGTAGAGGTCACGGACTGGAGCGCTTGGAAGGCGCCCATTCAAGAGAGTTGTGAGTTCCCAGAACAGGCCAGAGGGAGAGGGTCACCTACCGAAGTGTGTGGAAGGCACCCATTCAAGGGAATCTGAGTTCCCAGGACAGGCCAGAGGCAGTGTGTAAAGGTCGCCTACCGTATTGCAGGGATCTGAATTCCTCAGACAGATCAGAGGGAGTGTGTAGAGGTCGCTGAAGAGAGCACGTGGAAGGCGCCCATTCAAGAGAGTTGAGAGTTCCCAGGACAGGCCAGAAGGAGTGTGTAGAGGTCCCCGACCAGATCACGGGGAGGGTGCCCATTCAAGGGAACCTGAGTTCCCTGGACAAGCCAGAGGGAGTGTGTAGAGGTCACTGACCCGAGCGTGTGGAAGGCACCCATTCAAGAGAGTTGAGGCCCGAGGGAGTGTGTAGACAGGTTGCCAACCGTGGAGGGCACCCATTCAAGGGAACCTGAGTTCCCGGGACAGGCCAGAGGGAGTGTGTAGAGGTCGCCAACCAGAGCAGGTGGAAGGTGCCCATTCAAGGGAGCTGAGTGAACCTGCACTGTCTGGCAGGAAGTGAGTGGCGATTGACAGGGGAGATGGAAAGAAATCAGAACAAGTTTCCAAGTCTACCAAAACACACAGACCCAAAAGAGGACCTAAAAGCAGCCATGAGAATAGAATTCCAAGACACACTGGCCAGAGATTACAAGAAATTAATAGATGAGCAAATGAACCAAATTAAACAAGAATTGCTATAAAATATGAAAGAGTCCATACAAACAGAGTTAAAATAAATACATAAAACCATAGAAAGCCAGAAGAGCAAAATAGCACAGCTCAAGAATCACATAGAACAATTCAAAGATAAACTGCAAACAAAAGACAACAAAGAAGCCAACAAAGAAATAGAAGGAAAAGCACTGGAATTAAAAGTCCAGTATTTAATGAACAAAGACAAAAGAAGCAATCTAAGAATTGTCGGTAAAGCAGAAGGGGAGGAAACAGGGGAAGGGGAAGAACAATTAGTCAGGGAAATAATAGCGGAAAATTTTCCCACCCTCTGGAAAGACGCTTCTGAGCAAATCTAGGAGATGAAAAGAGTCCCCAAAGTAATAGACCCTAACAAACCAACTCCAAGACACATAGTAATTCAAATGGCAAGAAACAAAGAGAAAAGTGACCTACTTAAAGCAGTAAGGGAGAAAAAAAAACCCTTACATACAAAGGAAGGAACATTAGAATCAAACCAGATCTCCCATATGAAATACTTCAAGCAAGAAGACAGTGGAATGACATATTTAAATGACTGAATGAAAGAAATTTTTACCAAGAGTTTACTATTCAGCAAAACTTGCATTCTTATGGGAGGGAAGACTAAAATTATTCTCAAACAAAAATGAACTCGCATTATTTGCGCAAAAAAACCAACCCTAAATGACCTACTCAAAGACGACTTACACAATCCAAATTCCCGATTGTAACAACAATCATGCTGAACAACACAATCAAACAACAGCCCTCTCTGCCAATAATCTCCTTACATGTTAATCGACTAAAAGCTCCCATCAAAAGACATATAATAGAGAACTGGATTAGAAAACATAAACCAGATTTTTGCTGCCTAACAGAAACACACCTACAAGTAAAAGATAGGCACAGCCTTAGAATAAAAGGATGGAAATCAATTATCCAGGTCAATGGAAATAAAAAAAAAAAAAGCAGGGATGGCCATTCTTATATCAGACCAAATTGTATTCAACCTCAAGAAAGTGATCAATGATAAAGAGGGTCACTACTTAATGATCAAGGGAACACTAGACCAAAAAGTGCTAAAACTGGTTAATATCTATGCACCTAATGCAGAGCCAGCAAAATACGTATGGCAACTGCTTGCAATACTGGAGAAACACATGAAAGGAAATGTGATAGTAGTAGGAGATCTTAATACCCCACTATCACCTCTGGACAGAGCCACCAGACAGAAAAATAACAAAGAAATAAGAGCCCTAAATGAAAAATTAGAAGAACTAGGGCTAATAGACCTATATATGGCCCTCCATCCCCAGAAAGCAGAGTACACATTCTTCTCAAGTCCACATAGAACCTTCTCAAGAACAGACCATGCCTTAGGATACAAATCTAACCTGCATAAAATCACAAAGGTAAGGATCATTACAAGCACCCTGTCAGATCACTATGCAACAGAGGTCAAAATTGACTATAAAAAGAAGCAATGGAGAAAATCCAACACCTGGAGATTAAACAACACGCTGCTCAAAAACAGCTGGATCAAAGAGGTACTCAAGGAAGAAATCAAAAGATTCCTTGAGACAAACGACAATGAAGAAACAACTTGTCAAAACTTGTGGGACACAGCAAAAGCAGTAATCAGGTGGAAACTCATAGCAATACAATCCTATGTCAGGAAAGAGGAAAACGACAAAGTTAGCAGTTTAAAGGACCATCTTAAGGATCTGGAACAACAGCAACAAAGAAACCCAAACAAAACCAGAAGACATGAAATAATAAAAACCAGAGAAGAAATAAACAACATAGAAACTAAGAAAATAATACAGAGAATCAATAAGACCAGGAGTTGGTTTTTTTAAAGAATAAACAAGATAGAGAAACTTCTGGCCAGACTCACAAAAAAAAAAAAAAAAAAAAAAAGAGGGAAAACACCCAGATAAGCAGGATCACAACTGAAAGGGGAGAGATTACAGCAGAACCTCAAGAAATTCAACACATCATGAGGACATTTTATGAACAACTATACTCAGTTAGGCTAGAGAACCCAGAATAGAGTGACAGATTCTTGGAAAAATACATGCTTCCAAGACTAGAAAAGCAGGATTTAGAAAGCCTAAACAGGCCAATGACCAACGAGGAAATTGAAACAGCAATTAAGAAACTCCCCAAGAACAAATCGCCAGGCCCAGATGGTTTTACAGGTAAATTCTACCAAACATTCCAAGAAGAATTACTTCCACTGATCCACAGGCACTTCCAAACCATTGAAAAACAGGAATCCTCCCCAATTCCTTTTATAAAGCTAATATCACTCTGATTCCCAACGAGGGCAAAGATACCACAACGAAAGAAAACTACAGACCAATCTCACTAATGAACATAGACACAAAAATACTCAACAAAATCTTAGTGAACCGAATCCAACACTACACCAAAAAGATTATATACCATGACCAAGAGGGTTTCATCCCAGGGATGCAAGGATAGTTCAACATACGCAAATCAATCAAAATCATACACCACATTAATAATAAAAAAGGACAAAACCCACATGATTATATCAATCGATGCAGAGAAGGCATTTGAATAAAATCCAACACCCATTCATGTTGAAAACGCTAAGCAAAATAAGTCTGGAAGGAACCTTTCTCAAGATAGTAACAGATGTCTATGAAAATCCCACAGCCAACATTATCCTTAATGGTGAAAAACTGAAATCATTTCCACTAAAGTCAGGAACAAGGCAAGGATGTCCACTGTCTCCACTCTTATGCAACATAGTCTTAGAAGTCCTAGCAATAACAATCAGACAAGAGAAGGGAATCAAAGGAATTCAAATACGGAAAGAAGAACTCACACTATCTCTTTTTGCAGATTACATGATGATATACATGGAAAACCCCACAGTAAAGAGTCCACAGTAAAACTCCTAGAAACAATAAACCAATACAGCAAAGTGGCTGGTTACAAAGTCAATACACAAAAGACAGTAGCATTACTCTATACAAATAATGAAGTAGAGGAGAGAGAGACTAAGAATACAACTCCATTTAAAATAGTATCAAAAAACATCAAGTACCTAGGAATCAATCTTACAAGGGAAGTGAAGGACTTATACCAGGCAAACTTCAAAATACTTTAGAAAGAAATTGAAGAGGATCTAGGGAAAATGAAGAACATCCCATGCTCATGGGTAGGTAGAATCAACATAATCAAAATGGCTATCCTACCCAAACTTCTATATAGATTTAAAGCAAACACCATCCAAATTCAGACATCATTCTTTAAAGACTTAGAACAACCAATCATAAAATTCATCTGGAACCACAAAAGACCCAGGATAGCCAAACACATAATAAAAAACAGGAAGTTTGGGGGCATCTCTTTACCTAACCTGAAGCTATACTATAAAGCCATAGTGATTAAAAGAGCATGGTACTGGTACAAGGACAGAGCCTCAGATCAGTGGGATAGAACAGAATATCCAGACATAAGGCCCATATATATAGTCGATTAATATTTGACAAAAGAGACAAGAACTTAAAATGGGACAAAGAAAGTCTTTTCAACAAATGGTGCTGGTACGACTGGAAAACCATTTGTAAGAAATTGAAAATTGACCCATACCTTACCCCATATACAAAATTCAACTCAAAGTGGATTAAAGAACTTGAAATCTGACCCAAATCTATAAAATTTATTGAGGAAAAAATAGACAGAGCACTCGAAGACCTATATATCAAAAAAGTCTTTGATGATAGAATGCCAGTGGCAAGAACTTTAGCATGAAACATAAATAAATGGGACTATACCAAACTAAAAAGCTTCTGCATGGCAAAAGAAACCCTACTTAACACAAGAAGACAATTAACTGAATGGGAAAAAATCTTTGCACTGAACATGTCAGATAAAGGACTGATATCCAGAATATACAAAGCACTCAGAAAGCTGAACCCCCAAAATAAAGCCATAGAAAAATGGGGAGATGAAATGAATAGACACTTCTCTGACGAAGACTGAAAGATGGCCAAGAAGCATGTAAAACCATGCTCACCTTCACTCATCATTAGGGAAATCCAAATCAAGACAACAATGAGGTACCACCTTATACCAGTGAGGATGGCTCACTTAAAAAATAATGGGAACAATCTCTGTTGACGGGGATGCGGTAGGAAAGGCACTCTCATCCACTGCTGGTGGGAATGCCCCCTAGTCCAACACCTATGGAGAACAGTATGGAGAGTGCTCAAAGAACTCAGAATTGAGCTATAATTTGACCCAGCAATTGCTCTCCTAGGTATCTACCCCGAAGTTGGAAGAACATTCATCCCAAAGTATGTGTGCACCCCACTATTTATGGCAGCACTCAGTATAATAGCCAGGTCTTGGAACCAACCTCGATATCCAACAACAGATGAATAGATCATTAAAATGTGGTATCTATACACAATGGAATACTACCTGGCAGTCAGAAATTATTCAATCACAGACTTTGCAGCAACCTGGATGGACCTAGAACATATTATGTTAAACGAAGTAAGTCAGAAGACGAAAGATAAACACAGAATGATAGCACTATTCTGAAGCACCTAAAACATACACCTTATATACAACTAATACTCAACAATAAACTGACAAGGTTTAATAGGGTAGAAACTCCCAACACTGTAACAGTCAACTGGGGAGCAGTGCCTAAAACACATGGAAGAGGAACAATACAAAATCTTGACTACACATTATACTACAAAGAAACCAGCAACAGCAGAAACAGCAGCACAGAGAGAACAGGTATGTAATCAGCCTTCTACTACAAAGGCCCACAATAATCCCTTAGGGATCTTATACAGGACCACAGGTAAAGAATACCATGGGAAATTACTGACTTTAATGGAAGCACTTTATAACAATGTGTTTTAATGCCTTAATCTTACTATATTTAAAATAACCTCTCAACTTTTCTGTCCACAGGCGTTCTTGGATACAAAGGGTGGACAAACTAAGATGGCATCTCGGGGCTCAGACACATGAGATACCATATCCAGCCTGCACTACGAGAATGCCCCTATAACTCTTTAACATCCCTTTATCTCTAGATTATACCTTCTTTTAGGACCTGAAACACGTGACCAGCCAGACCACCGAAACAGCAACTGTGACCTACAGACTTATACTACAGGCCCTACTCATCGAACACATTCAAGCAAACTAGCATTCCCTTGCTCTTTTCTCTTCTCTTCTCACTACTTCCTTTTTTCACCCTCTCCTTTTCTTTTCAATTTATTATCTCTTTTCTTCTCTCCTGCCCCTTCCATATAATATCCCCTTTCCCCACTTTGGAAATCTGACTATCTCATTACCCCTCAATCCCATCCAGATTTACCACATCATTAAAACTCTTCACCCTCAGTTCTTAATCCATTAGGCATCAAGACTGACCTCCTACCCCAACGAACCAATACCAGCACCCAAGTGAAAGGACAACCAGTCAAACCCACACCTCGTTCCCTGCAAGAAAAGGCAACAAAATCCCCTGCTGACTCATGCTGCATGGTCCTCCTTACCAACCCTTCCTAACTTGGACTGTTACTTGAAACCGAACTTAGAGTTAAAAGTATCCCCAATGCAAGAACTCCTCCCAAGACCTCCCTGCCGCAAGCTTTTGCCATTCCCAAGAGGGTCAGGTTGTGTGATGAAAAGGTGCCCGGGAACCCACACACCACAAGAAAACCTCAAAAGACAATGGGGAAACCTATATATATCATAAGTATAAGACCTGTATTACACTACCTCTTTACCTGCTTTTCCCCTAATGTAAAGTAGTCTCTTGCATCACTTTGCTCCTTTAATTACTTTTTTACCTCACTTTTTTAAAAATATTTTTATATGTATACGTGAGCACATATATTTTTATTTCTATTTTTTTTTCTTTTTTTGGGTGTGTGACCTATTTTTGTTTTCTTCTCTTTCCACCCTCAAATGCACTGGCAATAAAATGTAGCACCATTTCTCCCTGCAAAGGCACACTAAAAAAAGGGGAAATTTTAAGTATAAAAACAGCTCTTATCTACTAAGGATAAGAACTCATACTTGTTTACAATAAAGGGGTATCTCCCACCTTGAAAATATGTCACGTGGACCCAACTTAGACACCAGGTGATTAGACATTAACCGTCCAGCCTTGAACTCTGGATCACAGACATAGAAATGACACAATTCTTCACAACATCCACAAGAAACAAATCCCATTCTGGACAGCCTTAATACTGCTTGGACACCAACAAGTGCCAGCTCTAATATGATATCCTGACAATAAGGAAACTGGGAACAACTTGACCTAAGAGCAGGTTATCTTACCTCACCAGCTAATGATATGACAAAATCAGAAGACTTGTCACGCTTTGGTCTGTCCAAATGCCAAGATCGCGATTTAGAGATGACTGGATGATAGAACCATGACCAGACAGTATGTATCCTGGGATGAATAATAAAGGCCTAGTCTAGGGATTGAGCTATGACCTGTATAACAACCATGACCTCTAGTTCCAAAGCTCTGTCTGAGACAATTTGCAATGGAATGGGTCTTCTGAAAACATAAGACACTATCCCAGGCCCCAACCTAGGATCAGTGCAAAGACCAAGACCACCAACCACAGAAGAAGGATTAAAATGACACTGAGGGAGCAGAACATCTAGAACCACAAAGAAAGACTTCATCATAAGTTCCAATCTATGACCTGGGCAGACATCGAGCTCTCTAGATACAGAGGTCTGATTTTATCACTCAGGACAGAGCAGAAGTCTTCCATACACCACAAAAGCACCAAGAGGAGAGTAAATGAATCTGACAGGAGTTTATAGTTAATCCCATGACAATATACTTCAAGGGTGGAGAAACCCTTTATCTCTTAGGCCGAGGGAATTCCTTTTCGAATGACCCCATTATTTATTGTGCCTGTGCAGGAGAAAAGGAAAAAGCAAAAAAAAAAAGGGGGGGGGGGCAAAAAAAGCACAAAACAATTTTCTTTTTTAGTTATTTATCTAGTTTTTGTCGATTTCTTTGTTTTGGTGTGGTTATTGAAGTTGATGTCTCCATTTATATTTGTTTTTCTTTTCTTCTTTTCTTTTCTTTTTTTATGTGCTCTGCCATGTTTTATATCTCAAGATCATGGCCTTTATGTGGTGCCTATCTTTATTGTTGGAGTACTCACTGGATATTTTACTTGACACTTCTTTCTGTACTGTTGTGGTATTTCACCCTCCTTTTCCCCTTTGTCTCTCAAACCTAGGATGAGAGTCTCCAGAAGGACTCCGCCCATTTTCGGCGTATTTGATTTTCCCCCCTAGTTTAGTACCTTTCTCTTCTTCAAACAAAACCACATAACTTGAACTATCTAGTCCCGCCTCCCAATTAGAGCGGGAAATAAGGGAGGTACCAAGACCAAACAGGTGTAGGACCTCTAAGTAGTAAGCTAAGCACAGAAGGGACCACTTATTCTAGCAGCCCTGGGGGTACAGGAGGAGGATATGGGAGGTAGGATGGGAGCAGAGGTGGAGGGAGGACAATTCGGTGATGGGAACTCCCCTGTTTTTATGTTAATATGTACCTAAAATATTATCATCAATGATATGTATGCCACTATGATTAAAATAAATATTATAGTAAAGATTTCTATATATTAAAAATGAACAATTTGCAAAGCAAATCAAGAAAATAATTCAATTTATGATTATCATGAAAAAAGATAAGACACATGCTATGTATATTTAATATATATAATTATATTTTTACTTCTATTACTCAATTCTTCTTTTCCTCTAAGGAGATATATTATAGGAATTGGTTCACTTGTTTATGGAGGGCTAAAAGTCCTAGGATATACTGTTAACTACAGGATGAACCAAAAGAGCTGCTTATATGGTTCCAGTAAAAGATTAAAGAACTGTGAACTTGAAGAGTGGATGCTATATTTCTGGTTTGATATCTATCCAGCTAAAATAAAAAACAGCCAATATTTTAGTTTAAGCCCAAAGGCAAGAAAATGTGAGCACATCTTGAAGTTTTTGAGCAAGGAATATGTTCTTATTCAGCGGTTTATGCTATTCAGGAGTTCAATTACATGTGGTCCATTAACACTAAGGAGGGAAAAATGCTTTATTCACTCTAACTTGTAAATTTTAACCACTTTCAAAATATTGTGATGAATACAATCAGATTAAATAACAGCAACTTGTTATCTAGTCAAATTAATCCATAAGTGAATTATTATAATAAAAACACTACCCAAAGATACCAACTAATTCAATTACTCATTAAGTTCAAAGAGCATATTTTCAAATATAAATATAATCATTCTAAAATTTTTATACAGAATTTCTATGATTATAATATTAGAAATAAACTTTGAAAAGTAGAGCAGAGGTTAGGAAAAAAGTTCAAAATTCTGGAGTGCATGCCTTTTGGATTTGACCATGAGTTCTACATCTTGCTGAATATGGTTCCCTCACCATCACTGGATGTGATCTACTGGTGTGATCTAATAGAATATGTGACATATTCTAATGGAACATGTTAGGGTGTCTTTGTTGGAGACCAGCATTGTTTGGCCCAAGTGCCAAAGAGCTGGAGCCACATAGACAGATAGGGACCACTAAGTGGCCCCTGTGTACCCACGCAGTGGTTTGGAGGTCCATGCCAAATAAAACAAACTTGGAGGTTTCACAAGTCCTATTTCAAAACCCACTATTAAGAGTGGTTAAAATAACATTGTGGTAGAAGCATAAATATATATTATATGCATTATTTTTTCTCTAAAAAACACAAAACCAACCCGTAAACAATATGCTAGAGAATTACAAAAAGACAGAGAAACACAAATAGCTGTAATGGTCTTTTTACAACTTTTTCTGGGGCAGCAGGAGAGATCCTGAGTGCAGAAATCAATATTTGGAATCAGTTGAGATCATTATATCTGAGTGACTTCCACCTGCAAATGCACAGAACATTCTGCCTGCCAAATATAATCATGAGAATAAAGGAGCAGATACTTTTTAAACTGGCATTTATCCATGATAAAATTTAGTAGCATGACAAATAAATAGATAGAGTAAGTACTTTGTCAAACATTAAAACACTGTCCAAGAAATACACAAACACGTGTGTCTCAAGTAAGGTAGTGGGACTGAAAGAATTTTTCTATTATGTGCTGACATTGTTTTATGACTACCTAGCAAATGTGATTAGATATAAATGATTACCATTTGCATTCTTTATATTTTTAACTCTAGGAACCATTTTAGGTCTTTATAATTTTTAGAACTTAAGAAAAGTGATTTGCCTTTCTATCTTTATCTTTTAATGAGTGAGTGTGTTGTGTAACAAAATAACAAATGATGAAGTTGAAAATGATCGTGGTGGGGTGGGGAGGAGGGAGATCTGGGAAATTGGTGGTGGGAATGTTGCACTGGTGAAGGGGGGTGTTCTTTACATGACTATAATCATACAACTACAATCATATTTGTAATCACAGTGTTTAAATAAAGATAATTTAAAGAAAAGATTTCAACACTGAAAAAAAAGAAAATGATCAAAAGCCTTCTTACCTAACAACTCAGATATTGAGAAATTTTTAAAATACTTTGTTGGAGTAGTTGTATTTTTTTTATTTGTTTTTGTTTTTGTTTTGGATCCAGACCTGAAGGGACTATAAGTTAATCTTGGCTTGGAGCTCAGAAATTATTCCTGGCAGGCTAAGAGGACTATATGAAATGCTGGAATTTAATTCAGGTAGGCTATATGCAAAACAAATGCTTTACCTCTGACCCTTAGTAATCTTTTTTTGGATTATCTTTTAATAAAACTATAACTATTTATTTTGTATTTATATAATTGAATTTAAACATCATGGTTACAGGTTGTTTATATTACAGATTTTTTCACAGACTTTTTTTCAAAATTGAGTTACAGTCATACAATGTATAACTAACTTGACAAATATGCCTTACTTGCCAACAATATCAACAGTTTCCCACTCATCTTCCCTGATGCCTTCTTTCCTCCCACCTGCTTCTGGGTGCATTTAACTTCATTCTCTCTCTCTGTCTCTCTCTGTCTCTCTCTCTGTCTCTCTGTCTCTCTCTCTCTCTCTCTCTCTCTCTCTCACTCTTTCTATTGTAGTTTCACTACTGCTGATGAAGGGACGCCATGCATGTCCTTTTTATAGTAGACCCTTCTTTAATCTAAGTGCACTGTCCATTATTTGTGGAAAGCTTCCTACCATGGACTGGTCCTTCTAATCTTCATCTCTATTGTCTCTAGATATCATCCCCATACATTCTTTTTCTTTTCCTTATTTCTCAGAGATGAGTTAGATTATTTTATGCTTATGGTCATTTCACTCAGCATAAAACTCTCCATGTCTATTCACATATAAGCAAATTTCATGACTTCACTTTCCTAATGGCTACATAGTATTCCATTTTGAAGTAATCTTATTCTTAAAATGCAGTGTAATTTTCAATGAATGATTATGATAAAGAAGTAGGAGAAAAATATGTTTTCTATTTAAATTGTTAATCAGGAGTAAAAACAAATTCTTGTGCAGAATAGTTTGTGGGCCTCCATCATTGATATCATAGTTTTCTTTATCTCTTTTAAGAGATGGAAAGTCAGTACAATGATTAAGGCACTTTCTTTGCAATCTGCTACTTACGATTCAATACCTGGCACCAAGTTTGGTCCCTAAGCACAGCCAGAATGAATTACTTAGCATAGAGTCAAAAGCTGAGCTTCTCTGACTGTTCCCCTATTAAATTAACAAAACAGAAAAGAAATTGAGTAAAGTATCAAAGAAATGCAAGACCTTGTGATTACATATTCGTGTGTAATTATATATCCATGTATTTTATTCTTATCTCAGAATTTAACATAATTAATAAAAATGTGGTTATTTTTATGCTATCTATCTGGAACTATTTGCTACTAAAAGCATTTACTGAAAGCACATTAGATCTACATTAGGTTCTATGCTGGAAAATAGATATCTAAAGAGAAATAAAATGTGAACCATATCTTTCATCATACTAATATAAGGTAGAATAGAATGTCATGTAAAAAATAGTTCATTTAAACTTCAAAAAAAGTGAACACTACTACTGTGATTCATAATATTGCAGAATCACAAATTGTTATACTAGTATAAAGCAGTAGCACTTAATTTTTTAAGTTGAAATTAAATAATTTATTTCATTTCCATTAAAAAATTTGTGAACCAGAAAACTTTATTCATTGTGTTAGCTAAGTAGGTGTTTAATTACTTTACTTTTATTTAATTTTAAAATTGCTTGGGGGGTACACAGGGCTTTGGTCAGTGCCTATTTCCTGCTTTATGCTTAGGAATCATTCCTAGTGGGCTTGAAACTCGTATAGAATCCAGGGACAAAATCTTCATCTACCATGAGCAAAGAAGCACTCTATGCTCTTTATACTCCTTGACCCTTAATTTAGTCTCGTAAGATTAATAATAAATCATTTTGTATTTATTTATTTTTTTGTTTTGTTTCACATTCTGTTTTTGCCATTGCTCAGGGGTTAGGCATGGGAGTGTCCAGAAAAGTCTATTTGGTAATGGAATCAAACCCAAGGAGCGTTCAAACCCAAGGAGCATTAAATGCAAACAATGTGTCTAATTTGCCCTTCAATATCTCTAGGCCCACATTTTTGTTTTTAAAATAGAAAAGCGAGCACTATCTATGTATTAAAAAGTTTAATTAGCATAATTTAGCTATACAAACATAAAATATAATTACTATAGATTTTTATTATATATAAAATTAGGAGTAAGCCCTAAAAACTAACAGGTATAGCCCCAAAACAAATATAAACAGTGTTTATTATATACAATAATATGAGTATGCAAAACATATGCATCCCATATGGGAAACATTTTGAAATTCTGCTAAATTAATTTGTAAATTATTTAAAATGTATTCACACTTTCATTTCAAATGAGAATAATAATGTGGTCAGGAAACTTTAACATGAAAGCTCAGATACCTTCATAAGTTTTCTTAATATCTTAGATGTGAGAGATTTAAAGCTTCTTGAAAAAAATTAAAGTCCTAATATTACCCTTGATTTTCATCCAGTGTATCTTGAGTAATTTACTTAATCTCTTATAATATATAAAATGAGGGATTTGGTGATGACTTTTTAGAAATCATCAGCCTATGAATCGGAGAAAGAATTACTCTGAAATACACCCTGCACTATGTAAAATTGTTCTGAAAATTATGACCATGCAGGACATCTGTAGTGTGATCAAGTGTTTGATTTTCAAATAATTTATACTCTGGCATTTTCAGCAAAACAGAGTTATTGGTCTAAGGGTGATTATTAGTGATTACTTCCAATTTCTTTTTCCCTGGTCCTTCAGAAACTCCAATGCTTGTCATGAAAATTACCGTATTTCCAGTTTTTAAACATTTGGTGTGATTCATCCCAACAATCACAAAGCCTAGAAACATTCATCTATAATTTTATTAAGGGTAGATAATGTATATGATACACAGATCAAAACTAAGTTGGGTGTTTTGAGGTGTTTTTTTTTTTTTCTTGAAAGTCTCTTCTCCAGAAGGCGGTGCTTCCAGGAATGGTAACACACTGTCAGCTCATTTGTGTTGCTAGTGCCACCACCTCGTTCCCAGAAAAGCATCTGTGCATTTTGGAGAGAGCGCGATACTTCTGGGAACAGTGCCCAGAACATGCAAGCTTCCGTGTCATTTTAGAAAGTCAGGGAGAGGACAATAAAATCTTCATTTGCCATAATTTTTTATGTGCAGGCATCAGTTCTACAGCTACCAGCTACAGTATTTCTATCTCTCTATTTGTAATTTAATAAATAATATTTCTCCTTCTTGGAGAGATTTTAGTTAGATTCTCTTCCTCTGTCTCCTCTCTTTCCTCCCTTCATTCTGAAAGAAATGAAACATGCACCAACAAAGATCCTGCTGACAACTAGAGGTGATGAATGATATATATAAAGTATCATTTGAATTCATATTCTCTCTTGTCTTGAAGAAACACCTCAAAGGATTAGAAGGTGTTTGCAGGTGAATTGTATGCCTCATCTTATGAAAATAGACTTTATGGGGACTCAGTGATGATTTTAATATTTAGATATTCTTTACATGTGCATTAGAAAGATGCAACCAACGTAACAAGCAAAAGATGAAATGGATGTTTTCTATTTTAAAATTTAGCTAAACTAAGTAATATAAGTATAATGATGAATATAATATGTAACTACATTACTATGTTAGGGTATTGGTGCTCAGAAAGTCTAAAATATGTAGCTGAAAATGTTTTTACCATTATGCTTTGCAACTGTAAAGAGTAATATTGTGTGAATTGTTGAAATCAAGGGATTTTATACACAAAACTGGGCATCTCTGATATCTCATATTAAGTCAGATTATTTTAATTTTATTTCCAAAGTTAATATAATATAAATTGTTATGCCAAATATGCACATATAAAATTAAAATATAAATATGGAGAATTCTTTATTGAATCCAATATGTACAGGAGAGATCATTTATTTATTAAGGTAAAAATGTATTTAAGTGAAATAAGAAATTGAAAGTTACATTTCAATAATTATGGTGTTCAAAATAGTATTAGGTACATAGGGCAGAAATCAAGTTAAATTGCTATATTTCAATTGTTTTATTTGTTTCCATCTTCAGGAAAACACAATAATTAATAAATTTAATTTTATATGTATTGTAAGTAACATTTTCAAAGAAGATATTTAAAGCAGAAAACATTTTGAAATGACAAATTTTATGGAATTATAAAAATGAACAAATTAACTTTTTTCAGTTTGGAGATTCAATCAAATTCTCATCCACCCATCTCTGACTGTACTTGCCACAAGGAAATTTGCGGAATAATACTAAGTGGAAAAACGTTTAAACATTTTTAGAAGCTTGCTAACACTAATTGGATAAAAATGGTCAACACTTACAATATTTGTCATGTGTTTTTTACTTCAAAATCTTATAGTTGCTGGAGAAACTTGTATCCAACTTAAAACTTCTGATAGTAAATAAAGACAAAAGCATGAAAAGAAATTAGTAAAATACTACCGGCAAATTTATTCACTGCAATATTACAGGTATAGCTATAAACTATGCAGCCAATAATATCACAACTACCTCTTACATTCAGTCTAAATGAATTTCTCCTTAGATATTGTGACTATAGTGTTTGTTTTGAAATAAATACATAGATAAGCTAAATTCTGTATTCAAGACAATATTTTCATTCTGTCACTAGTTACAACAAGTATTGAATTGTAAGTTTTCTAAGTTCATGGCATAATCTGGACATGATTTATTGGGACAAGCACAAAGATCATTATGTCACAGCTGGTACAAGTAAAAAACTTGTTGCCTATGGTCAAACTGTGTTAACGAAAGATGCACCAGATTCTATTTGCACTGTCTCCACTTTCTACTGGGCCAAGACACATAAAATAATTAAGCAACGAACATTATCTGTAAGACTATATAAGTGCAGTTAATTTCTTAACAAGTAAATGTAGTACAATGAAGTGATGTTTCTGTAAAAGTTACATACAGAACTATAAAACTATTCTGGATATAGAGCGTATCGTGAATAGGGCACTGGCCTTACACACAATTTAATCCCTGTAAGCATATATGATCCCTTGATCCCCTCCAGGAGTGATCCCTTAGCATTGTTATATACAACCCCACCCAAAAAATAGATAAATAAGTATATAGATGGATGAATAGATTGGTAGTTAGACAGACAGACAGACAGACAGACAGACAGATAGATAGATAGATACATAGATAGATACATAGATAGATAGATAAGATGAATTAAAAAATTTTGGGTTGGAGTTAATGCACAGTAGTTAGGACATTTGTTTTGCTTGTAGCTGACCCTAGTTAGATCCACGGCATCCCATTTGGTCCCCCAAGCCTTCCAAGAGTAATTTCTGAGCACAGAGCCTGGAGTAACCCCTGAGCCCCACAGATTGTGTCCCAAAACAAACAAACAAAACAATTCAAAGAACTTAGAAATCATTTACTCTTGAATCATGTGTTACTTTGGGTTATTTTAGCAAATTAAAATAACCTAAACTGATTTTTTTTTATTTTGGAAGTTCAGATTTTATTTGGAAGAACTTAGAAAGAGAAGTTGAGGATAAGAAAGAGACAGAGAGCATAATAAATAAAGTGCTCCATAGAGGGTGCAGACTTCTCCAAAGGCAGAGGGAGCCCAGAATAAAAGTAGAAAAGTCCACATCTCAAGGATAGAGATGCTGGCAATGTGTGCTGTATACCATGAACTATGTACACATTATGGCATTTATACCATATTGCAATTTCTTTTTTTGCTATGGAAAGCTTCCAGTTTCTATTTGAAGCAAAAAATTAAATCTTACTTTTTATCAGTCACTTAATATCCTTAGTATATTTTATACACATTAATAGGAAAAGAGTATACACAATATAATATATATTTGTTATTCTAAAACAGTGCATTTTACATATACAGAATATAGTAATATTAATACTTCACATGTGATGCAGATTGAACTCAACAATTGCAAAAACGAAGCATTGGTATTAAGGGTAGATTATTATATGAAATATTTTCTGAATTTGAATGACAGTGATATATTCATTTGAAATATTTTTGAAAAATATTTTAATATTAGAAGATATTATAAAAGAATAACAAAAGTAAAAGATTTTTCACATTTCACTTTGTATTTTGATCACAAGTCTTATGTTAAAAAAATAAAAGCTTCTGGTGCTGAAGTGGTGGCGCAAGGGATAGGACATTTGCCTTTCACTCACGTGCACTAACTTAGGGCTAACCTTGATTCGATCCCCTGGCATCCTATGTGTTCCCCCCAAGGCAGGAGCGATTTCTGGATGCAAAGCCAGCAGTAACCCCTAAGTGTCAAGGGGTGTGATCCAAAAGAAAAAAAATAAAGCTTCAGTTATCTATTTGCAGGCATTAAGAGACTTTTTTATTTTTTTAAGATACAGAGAGAAAGATATCAGTTTTTAGAAAATAAAATAGCATCCTGAAAGAAAAGTTTGCAGTTCACATTCATGTACCATACTTTTATCAAAATTAATTTCTTAAACTTAGAACTTATGCATAAATATAGATTTGTTAATATAACAAGCAATGAACTCAACTGTGTTTTAAGTATTTTTCAATGTTTAAATTTTATTTTTGTTTTTTTTTTTTGGGGGGGGGAGCGCAGAGGTTACTCCTGACTATGAGCTCAAAAATCGCTCCTGGCTTGGGGGACCATATGGAACCCTGGGGGAACCACGGTCCTTCCTAGGCTAGTGTGGGCAAGGCATACACCTTACCTCTTGTGCCACCACTTCGGCCCCTAATGTTTAATTTAGTTTCAAGGATCAAAGCCATGCTTCCCAAGTAACAATAAACATTTTCTGTCTGCTTTATAAACATATTTTAACCATATTGTTATTAGATTGATTGAATAAATCTTCTTTGGCTTAAATAATAGATTTGAATAATGTTATTTTATTGCAAAGGTCATTAAAGCATACTGAATGCATGTTAGACTAATAAATAATGCAGTTGTTAAATAGAGAAACAGGAGGTTTGTTTGTCTGTTTGTTATTTGCCTCATCTAACAGTGGTCAGGGTTTATTCCTGGTTCTTTACACAGTGATCACTGTTGGAGGGCTCAGAGGACAATATGAGATATTGGGAATTGAACCCAGAGTGGCTGGGTGCAAAGCAAGCGTTATCAGCTTCTGTACTATTGCTCTGACCTTCAAAACCAGAAGTTTTATGTTCAGACATAATTTAAAGAATTATCTTAAAATTATAAAAATTTATCAATATGAATCTAATATTTTGGCTTCTTGTACACATCTTAAAATTATAAAAAAATTTCAGTATGAATATAATATTTTGGGCCTCTTGTGAACCCAGTGATGCTCAGAAATTCTGGCTATGCACTCAGAAATACTCCTGGCTCAGGGGGCCACATGGGATGTGAGGTATCGAACTGAGGTCCATCCTGGTTAGCTGCATGCAAGGCAAATGACTTATACTCTGCTATCACTCAGGCCCCCAAATCTAAATTTTGTTTTGTTTTACTTTTGGGGCCACAACTGATGATGCTCAGGGTTACTCCTGGCTATGTGCTCAGAAATCATTCCTGGTTCGGGGAACCATATGGGAAACCGGATTGAACAAAGATCCATCCTAGGTTAGTGTGTGCAAGACAAATGCCCTTTTGCTTGTGCCACAACTCCAGCCCCTGAATCTAAATACTTTTAACTTAAATTGTGTTGTGTAGTTTCTATACAGTAGAAAAATAACATGAATAACCAAAGTCATATGATCTATATATTTGTCATTTGACAGGGAGAATATTTTATGTGAAATAACAATTTCTCTGGATAAAAAAGTCAAAGCTTATAGTTCATTGATTCTTGTTTATTATTTGAGTTAACTTACAAATAATTTGTCAGTATTTCAGTTAGTGTAAAAATCAACTGTTATCAATATTAAATATTCAATATTTTACTTGAAATCAATTTTAACTTGTATTTGGTATTGTGAAAATATCTCTTCCACTCTATATGCAAAGAAAGAGTCTAAAGAGCATTTACATAATTTACATAAGAAAATTACAAAAATTCACTTAAGAAAACTTTTATAGGATTAACATCAAATGTACACCATTTTTATTTAATAAAATGATCATTTAATGATATATAATACATTTTATTTTAAGAAATGTACCAGTTGTGGTTTATAATTTTATGCTCTGGGAAGAAAAAAAATTAAAGAAATTGAAAAAAATCCCTAAGAAAATTAGGAATGTTTCTGGTTCCTTTGATGATTTTAGGTATTTGAGTGACTATTATTACATTTGGTCCCACCAAAACTTATGAATTTTATTCATACAATAAACCTACATGCTATACTTTTTATGAAAGTTTGGACAATTCATGAAAATAACAGTGACACTGAGGGTATAGACAATTCATTCTTAGTACAGCAAGTCTAAATATTGGTGCTTCAGCAAAAATATGACTGCTGATTAAATAAATTACTTTTCTTTGGAATAGAACCCTTCCTAAAAGTGCTTAGTAGCTAAAAGTAGAGATAAAAGAATAGACTGTAAGTATTTGAAAGGACAAAAATATCTATAGATCCTAGTCTATCTCTTTTAGTGACAGTATGTAGTGTTATCTTATTCTTAAAGAGAAGCCTGATTAGAATTTAATCACCTCCTTTCCACTGAAGTAACTCTTAGGAAGTCTCTTATAACTCAATAATTTCTTCCAAGAAAATATCACTTGTTCTGCAAAATTTCCTAAATTCTCTTACTTTAAAAAGGATCATTTAGGACAGCAGTGAGGGAATGTGTCCTATATACGTATTCACTGGATTCAATCTACCAGCAGCCCAAATAGTCCCAAAAACTCACAAGGAGTGATCACAAAACCAGGTGTAGGCCTGAGCACTACAAGATGTGGCCCCAAAACAAACAAAATTAAATTTTTTTTGGGCCATACCCGGCGGTGCTCAGGGGTTACTCCTGGCTGTCTGCTCAGAAATAGCTCCTGGCAGGCACGGGGGACCATATGGGACACCGGGATTCGAACCAACCACCTTTGGTCCTGAATTGGCTGCTTGCAAGGCAAGCGCCACTGTGCTATCTCTCCGGGTCCTAAAATATATTTTTTAATAATTCGAAATGATAGTGGTGGCTCAAGCAGTAGGGCATTTGCCTAGCACCAGCTGACCTAGGACAGACCTCAATTTAATCCCCCAGTGTCTCATATGGTCCTCCAAGCCAGGAGTGGTTTCTGAGTGCATAACCAAGAATAAATCTGAGCGTCAGTGGGTGTAGCCCAAACCCATCCCGCAAAATTAAAAAACATGATTGCTTCTTTATTGGAAAGTTCAGATCTTGTATTCTAGAAAATAATATTGTTTTCTTTTATTGAATAATCATTGTAAAATAATTAAACAATTGATTTTTCTCATATTCCTTATATACATTCACCTTTCATCACAATTCTAAGGTTTAAATTAAATTTACTTTTTGTGAATTTTGACTTCATATGATTCATAAAGTGTAAACATCTAAAAATAGAAACAGCATAAGAAACAAAAGAGAACTCAGTAATTTTATTCAATTTATTCATTTTAGTATCAGAAAATTGCAACTCAGATAAACAAGTAATTCTTTTTATTTTGCAACAATTGATTAGAACAATATCTAACTATAATTTAAATCTTTCAATTCCAACATTATTGTTTATCTAGTTTCTGGAGAATATTTAAGATTCCTAAATTTAATATTTATTTTACTTAACTGGTCACATTTTATTATAATTAGGTTGGGTTGATTATATGATAGAAAAGTAACTCCACTAAAATTTTTAAACATTATCAACTGATACACTTAAGTCCTTGGTGGTTGAGTGAAAAGATACAGATTTGTGTATGCATTATTAAAGATAATGTTTAATATTTAGGACTTTACTGTGTGTTGAAATGAGCAGTAAGTGCTTGGTAGATGGAAGCTTAAATGTTAGTGGTAAATTGTATACAGTGGAGATAAATATAGATAAAGATGGAAAGATGTGTCATAAAATTGACTATGAAGCTTACTATACAATATACTTGCCTGACTATACTTCATAAGGTCAATGTTCCTAGCAATGAATAAAAAATATAAGCATAATTTGGAGAAAATTGTATAGAGTATCAGTTAAAAATAAATCCATATAAATACCTTATATTTTGGCTAAAAATGAATAAACGTAAACAGCTAGAACCAGAAATTTTGACTGCACCTTGCCCTAATTTCATTTATTTATTTATTTATTTATTTATTTGTTTGTTTGTTTGTTTGTTTTGTTTTGGGGCCATCTGGACTCAGGAACTACTCCTTACTTTATCAATGCCAGGTATACAACTAAGGTAAGCTGCTTACAAAGCAAACATCCTATCCACTGTACTATAGCTCTGGTACCTCATTTTTTTAATTTAATTGTCTCTTATATTTCTGGAAAACAAAACTTTGAGATAAAATATGCAAAGAAATGATTGAACCTATGTCCCTGACATACAATGCATGTGCTTTACCCAATGCACTATTATCTGTTTGCTTCTCACCCCTAATGTTATTTTTTAAAGAAATAACCTAATTGTATGGCAGATGTACTCAAAGGCGTATATATATGACATATCTACGCATTCATTTTTTTCATGCTCTTATTCTCTTTAAAATATCTAAACTCATGATGTCCCTTTTGTCTGAAACATCAATCTAGGCATTCTTCTAATTTTCATATTTTTTCTCCCATCAGTATAAGCATACTAAAGATTTGGGATTGTCTTTCACATTTGTATTATTAGGGTTTAACATGGTTTTGAACATAAATGATTTACATCAGGAAAAAGTGAGTCTTTGAGCACTGTCTTCCACTCTTGGCAATATTTGACTTACTAGTACAGAGCTGGAATTTCATAAAGCTCAGGCACTGGGAAAGCAGGACCAAATGAGCACAACAATGGAACACCAGAAAATGCATTAGGACTACTAGGAGCCCAGTATTCCTATGAGTGAGAGGATATACTTGGAATCACCTCAGGAGATTGAATTTTATTTTTTTAATGATTTTTACTTTGATCAAAGTGGATTACAAATAATTTACAATAGTATTTTAAGTACATAGTGATATTCAGTCAGGGGCATTCTCACTACCAATGTTGTGCTCCCTGCACCCGTGTTCCCAGCATGCATCCTATGTCACCCCTCCTGCTAGTATAAATGGTCCCTTCTGTGTCTAGTTTGTTGTAGATTGGGTATCAATTCTGTTGTAGTTGGTTTTGGATTTGGTGTTTATGTCTTGTAGCAGGTCAGCCCCTGAAGAGGTTGACTGATGGAGGGATGGAGAATGAGGCCCTTTTCTTCCAGCTCGGAGCACGCGTCTGCCACCCTGTCTAGCCCACGGTTCTGAGGTGAAACGGCGGGTAAACAGCTCGCAGACAATCAGGCTCGTGGAAATATTTGCTTTATTCGGATGGACAAAACTGAAGTCCAAAGACTCAGATTCAGTTCCAGCCAGCAAAAAGCTCCTCGCCTTCCACAGACCCTTGCTCTTATACTCCAGAGTCAGGTCCCACCCAATGGTGGGATCAGATACCAACCAATGGTGGAAGCAGAATCAGGTCCTACCCTAGGGTGGGAGCATAATGCCAGGTCACACCCTAGGGTAGGGCACAGATTAGGGTGAGCAACATAGTAATCCCCCAAAATATTTACATACACAACAATGTCTGATCATTTTTTATTTCTACTCAATGTTCATACAACTCTTTGGTCTTGGTGCCCTCCATTATTTATTTCCCCCTCAATTTGTGAGGCAGAACAAGATGGTTCAAGTTATGTGGTTCTGTTTGAAGGTAAGAGAAAAAGAAAAAAGAAAAAAGGGGGACAAAAATTCAAACAAGCAAAAAACGGGAGGAGTCCTTCTAGGGACTATAAAATCAGTTTAAGAAAAGAAAGGAAAAAAGGAAGGAAAACATAAAAATAATACAAAATAAATCAACCCCCCAAAGAAACCTAAAACTTTTATGCTCCAGTCTTTTGTGCCAACTTTGTGTCTGTACATATGTGTGTGTTTTAATCACATCTGATAGTGCTCAGGGATTACATAGGTCTCTGTGCTCAGCCATCACACCTGGTGCGATCAGAGTACCATCTGGGGTTCCAGGCAGGGATTAGACTATGTAGCCTCAGTACAAGGCAAGCATCCTGCCTTATCTATTATCTATCAAGTTCCAACAAATTTATTATTGTTTTATTTTAACACAAAATCTACTACATCTGGAGCTACTAAAATATGGTAATGAACAGTTAATACCAAATATCTATTGGGATGTTTTTGATTATATCAGTCGTGTTCAGCCATTTTGGACGAACTATTTTGCAGAGAAACAATATTATTATTAAAGACTCTGCCCTTCTCTTTAGAGTTTGTTGTATGTACCTCTACATTTATCAAAGTAAAACTCCACCCTGGAGAATTTCTACATCAGTTCAAATTCTCCAGAAAAAGAAACTTACAAACCCATGATCTATATGACGATTTGTTTTACAAGTTATTTTTTCACCCCCTCCCCCCAAGTTTTACAAGTTATTTTAAGGAATGAATTCACACACTGTGGGGGCAGACAAGCTTGCCAGTTGACAGCAAGCACACGCTATTACAGACTTGAGTCCAATTTCATAGGAAATCCAGATACTTGAAGACTCAGAGAGGATATTTGTTATAGTTGTTTTTTAAAAGAAATTATTTTCTTGAGAACATTCATTTTTTTTTCAGACATCTAACTTATTAATAAAGGCTCACTCACTTTACGGCATAATTTCTGCTTACCTTTAAGTCTTTTGATTATGAACTTTAATCACATGTATCAATTAATTTTAGCTAGAAGGACTATAGAATGGAGAAGACCCAAGTCTTTTATGGATAACAATTGTTCGATTCCTAATTCCCCACCAGGAGCAATTCTTCATCATAGGGCCGGAACTAAGAACTAACCACAGGTAGGTGTGGCCAAGTAATCTCTTCTCCAAGTACAATTAGATCAATATTAAGATTATGTTCCTCATAACTGTTCATCATAGCCTAGTTAAATTATTAAAGAAAATATTACCACCAAAAGCTCCAAAAATACTGAGGACTTGAATATAAAGAACTGTGAAAACAGTGAATTCCAGAATATCTCTCTATACATGTGGGGAATATTTCTAAGTATGAATACCTGAAGATACTTTGAGCTGTCATAAAAATTTTGCCAATTAATAATGTCACATTTATGTGAATATGGCTCATACTCCACAATAAGAAATTTAATAAATCTTGAATATTTGTCTCTATCAAAAATTCATTCAACACACACCTCAATATCTACGTTTTCATTGAAGAGTGTGAAGTGTGATGGTACATTACTGGGTGCTTTTCCATATTAAAATAAATGATTTGCTTGCAAATATGGGTTTTAAATGAAGAAAGTCTGAAAACTTTTTATGTATGTGATAGAGGCTTCTTGGCTACTCCCGGTTTCCTGCAAGACATTTTAAATTAAATCGTTAACTAATTAATTAAAGGTTTTTTGGTCACACCCAGTGGCTCTGCTATCAGAGATCGCTTCTGGCAGGCTGGGAAATCATATGGGATGTTGGGTATAGAAATGAGCTTCATCCTGGGTTTGTCGCTTGCAAGGAAAATGCCCTACCTCTGTGCTATCCCTCCTCTCCTCCCTGAAGAACATTGTGAGGGAGAAAGTGGGGCTGCTCAGGCTTTCCAATGGTATTGAGCTGACCTGGCTACACCCCAAAATCATAAGGAAACAGTTGGAGGCTGAGGATCAAATGGGAATTGGACACATGCAAGGTGAACAGACACGGTAAACTGCCTACTGCATTTGGAGCCACTAAAAACATTTTGAGAAATATGACTTCATTTTGAAGCTTTCCCAGGAAATTATGCTGTAAAATTAATATACTGCAAAGAAGTCTTGATCTGTAGGAAAGTAGTTGCTATTGTTGATTTATGTTCAAGAAGTACAGGTTTGGAATATTTCTAATTTTGTTTTAGATTTCAAACTCCTGGCTTGGGGCATGAAGCATAGCACTTAAGCAGTGCATTTGAAAATCAACAAGTTCTAGATGTGTCACTTAGAGGACATTCATTATGATGTAGTATCTGTTTTTGAAAATTGCAATATGATTTACAAAATAAGAAAAAAGTAATTCTTTAAAGAGTTGAAATATGCACTGCTATACTAACCATCCTCTGCATATCTATTTAAACACAGGAAAATGGATTACCATTCAGTAATCTTTCAAGTTGACAAGCTTGTTTCACATAATTCTTTTGTTATCAATATTAACAATGACTGGATGGGACCTGAGGGCTCTATGCCCAAGTAATGGGGCACGATGGCTTCAACGCAGAGGCACAATGGTAGAGTAATATAGAAATGCTACTTAAACACAAAATTCCAAATAACATTGTATGCACTGATAAAATTAGTATTTAGAGATTCATAAACTCGCAAGCAGTAGGAAACATTTACAACATATTATAATATGGTTATAAAAGGTAGCACAGACATTCTTAGAGCAGTTATTATAACCTAAATGTAATGATAATATAGAAAACATCTGCCATCACCATTTAAGTCAGTATTTTTTCACAAAGAAAACCAATATTGCAAGGCAAATGCAATTCCAACAGGCGACAGTAGTTTCTCTTCACTGCCACACAGAAATGATGACTCAAAAGTCAATAGCTATTTGACATTCTCAGTAGTATCTTCATGCTGACAGATTTGAACTTACTGAATGTCTGTTTTTAGTAAAATGGTAGGAGGAAATATCTTTTTTTAGAGTGATCTGTTTTGGTTATTTTCAATATGGAATAAAAACAACATATGGGCTCTAGCAAAAACAGTTGATGGGTATGTTTTTGTAAAGTAAAACAGATTTAACTGAATTAGTATCCATAGGATCCAAATTTCAGTTTAAGAAAAAAAAAAAAACGGCCTTTTATCGGATATTAAACAGGAGGACTGGTTTTACTTTCATTATCTATGTCTCTGCTTCTAATTTTTATAGAGATGAGAAGACTGCAGGTAGCAACCCTGTAGATAGAACTTGACATCCTCGATATGTGAAGAAGCCACACCCACTAACACACACAAAGTGGTAAAAAAAAAAAACCTGATTTGAAGAGCTGCTTACTATTCCTTGATGTATTTCATTTGAATGGGGGGAGTTTAACTCAGAAATTTTTGTGAACACAAAATATCTTACTACAGCTATAGCTATTAATTTTACTTCTATTTTGCTTATCCTTAGAGTTGAATTATGCTTAGATAATCACCCATGACTTTATATTTTAATAAAAAGTTGATTAATAAAAGTGGCCCCTTTTTTAATTATAAATGGTTATCAGCCTTGAGTTCCTTTAAAAGTGAAATAATAGACATTTGGTATGTCTTTCACTTTAAATTCCCTTTATACACATTTTAATGTTGCCTTGATATGAGCCTCATATATACAAAATAACGAAGCTGCCTTTTCAGAGTTTCAAATTGCCATTTATATCCCACATGTTGAGCTTGATGCAAGTGGCCATTGCCACTGTGAAATATTGTCAAAGACGAAAGCATTAATTCTGACTAGACTGAATATTTTAAGATAGAAAATGTTTCTCATATCAAACTCTTTTGCAATTTTTAGAATGTATAGCTATCATTTTAAAACTAAGTTTTCTAAAAACCAGGATAATGTCAGATTCGTGAAATGCTGTTCCTCAGATATGATCCTTATAGAGAAAGCAGATTGTTTTTTTTTATTTTTATTGTGTACTTGTTCATCTATTTCAAAGGTATTATGCTAATTACAACACTGCTCTTCACATGCAGAATTCGAATTGCTCATTTTCAAGTTTTTCTTTTTTTCGAATTGTAATCTGTTAATTACTTGTTTAATGGAGTGTGTAATTACCTACTTTAAGTTAGGAAACTGTTTCCATTTCAAAGAGAAAAACCTATTTTAGAAATGAAAGAATGTAAATGCATCCTTTATGATAGAGAATATAACTCTTTACCTCCCTTAATTGTTCTGGAGGAGAAAATGAGATAGAAAAACAACTAATTATATTTGCTCCTTATGTCTTCATGCACAGTGTATCAACTACAGGTGAATTGCATTACAAAGTTGTCATTTAGCTACACTTTAAGGAATACTTTTATTCTTCATTAGTGACATTTAAATGACATTTAACCTCCAGACTTAAAGAAAAAAATAAGTTTTAATAGAATACATTTTAAAATATAGTTTCCTTTACAATTCTTTTCTAGACAAAAAGAACCTGAGTCATAAAGGAAATTAAGTGTAGAAACAAGCTATAAAGTAAGTGGAGAAATTTAGGGAACACAAAATAGATAAATAAATTTAATTGAGTTTGGGGTTTTATGCATGTCTTATACAATTTATTCAAATAATTTAATTCTGTGTAACATAATATATAGTGAATAATCAGGATTCTTTTATGTTAACATGTTTGGAATCTGAGTCTGATTTTACATTGACTATTGCCATTCAAACTGAAACAGAAACCTTTCATTCCAGTCATTGCTTTCAATGAAACTGTTAAAATAATACAAATAATTAATTTATATAGTTATAGGAAATAAAGTAGAAAAATTCATGCTTAGATTTTTTTCAGGCCATTAGAATTTAACAAACTCTTTGCAGCAGGGATTCTAAGGTATTTATTCTGTATGACTAGTGAAGTTTAGTTCATTTATAATATAATCTGCCTTGACTTCCTCATTTATTTTCCTTTTGCCTTTATCACTAACCAATAATATATAGTCTTTAAAAATAGTGAAATCCAGGGGATCGGCCAGGTAAGGCCCGGTCCCCTGCGGCTGCCAGGCCGAGCCCCTTCCCCTGCGAACCCGGGAGGCGCGGAATCGGCCACGTAAGGCCCGGTCCCCCGCGGCTGCCAGGCCGAGCCCCTTCCCTGCGAAACCGGGAGGAGCGGAAACGGCCTTGTAAGGCCCGTTCCCCCGCGGCTGCCAGGCCGAGCCCCTTCCCCTGCGAACCCCGGGCGGCGCGGAATCAGCCAGGTAAGGCCCGGTCCCCCGCGGCTGCCAGGCCGAGCCCCTTCCCCAGCGAACCCGGGCGGCGCGGAATCAGCCAGGTAAGGCCCGGTCCCCCGCGGCTGCCAGGCCGAGCCCCTTCCCCTGCGAACCCGGGAGGCGCGGGATCGGCCAGGTAAGGCCCGGTCCCCCGCGGCTGCCAGGCCGAGCCCCTTCCCTGCGAGCCCGGGAGGCGCGGAAACGGCCTTGTAAGGCCCGTTCCCCCAGGGCTGCCAGGCCGAATCCCTTCCCTGCGACCCCGGGAGGCACGGAAACGGCCTTGTAAGGCCTGTTCCCCCGCTGCTGCCAGGCCAAGCCCCTTCCCCAGGAACCACAAGCGCTGAGGAGAGTGGCTTGAGGGAAGCCCTTCCTCTGGGTGGGCACCTGGAAGGGCAACTTGAACAACCCGAATAGACAAGGGAGATAGGGCCAGTCGTCTGGCCCCTCAGGTGACCTAGAACAGTCCACCCCCTAGGGCCCTGGAGCGGACCAGGGACTCCCCAAGGACGAGAGCTCTGGGTTGGGCGGAAGGAACTCCTTCAACAGAGGCTTGGAGGGGATGGAGCTCCATTGACTCTCGGAGAGAGGAGGGGGGATAGAGAACTAGGCTCAACAGCGCCAGCAAACATTGTGGCCAGGAGCGGAACTGCACCGCTGACAGAACTAAGGAGCAGAAAAGGGACAGGACCCACAGGGAAGGCTGACCCCTAGGCAGCAAAGGGGAGGAGAAAGAGCTAGGTTCAACAAGCTCACCCAACAGGCCCCTCTAGAACCACCTTCAGGAAGGGGAACAAGCAGGCCGAAAAAAGAAGCCACAGCACTCCAAAGCACACCATTAAATACAAAGAACCATGCGCAAATCAAGAAGATCCCTAATAACTGGAGACACCATGACAAATCCTAGCAAGTTCCCAAGTCCACCAAATCGCACAGATCCAGGGGAAGAAGACTTAAAAACGGTAATGAGGAAGGAAATGCAGGAATTACTAACAGTAATGAAAGAAACCCTAGCTACCGAATATAAGAAAACCATGGAAGAACGAATCAGCCAAATTAAAGAAGAAATATCAAAGAACATGAGAGAGACCATACAGAAAGAAGTGAAGGACTTAAGAGACAAAGTAACAAGCCTTACGAGCAGAAACACAGAGTTGGAGAAGCACATCGAAGAACTCGAAGGAAAACTACAATCAAAAAAAGATCAAGAAACCAACAAAGAAATAAAAGGCAAAGCACTGGAAGGAAAAATCCAATATCTAATGAATAAAGACAAAAGGAACAATCTAAGAATTGTGGGTATACCAGAAGGGGAGGAAATAGGGAAGGGGGAAGAACAGGTAGTCAGGGAGATAATAACAGAGAACTTCCCCACACTCTGGAAAGACACTTCAGGACAAATCCAGGAAATCAAGAGGGTTCCTAATAAAATAGACCCTAATAAGCCAACACCAAGACACATAATAATCCAAATGGCAAAAAACAAAGAGAAAGAGGAACTCCTGAAAGCAATAAGGGAGAAAAAAAACCTCAAGTACAAAGGAAAGGACATAAGAATCAAACCGGATCTCCCATTTGAAATAATTCAAGCAAGAAGACAGTGGAATGACATATTTACACGACTGAATGAAAGAAATTTCCAACCCAGGGTCCAATACCCAGCAAAACTATCATTCATATGGGAGGGCAGAATAAAAACATTCTCAAACATGAACGAACTTGAACTATTTGTGCAAACCAAGCCGATCCTAAACGACTTACTCAGAGATGAATTACATAATCCAAACCCCCGATTGTAACAACAACCACTCCACACAATACAACGGCACAACAGTCCTCTCTATCAATAATTTCCCTAAATGTGAATGGACTGAACTCTCCAATTAAAAGACACATAGTAGAGAACTGGGTTAGGAAAAATAAACCGGACTTCTGCTGTCTGCAAGAAACACACCTACAGTTACAGGATAAGCACAGGCTTAGAATAAAAGGATGGAAAGTAATTATTCAGGCCAATGGAAAACAAAAAAGAGCAGGGACAGCCATTCTTATATCAGACCAAATTGTATTCAACCTCAAGAAAGTGATCAGAGACAAAGAGGGTCACTACTTACTGATCAGGGGAACATTAGATCAAGAAACACTAACCCTGGTCAATATCTATGCACCTAATGTAGAGTCAGCAAAATATGTGAGGCAACTACTGGCAAACCTGGAGAAACACATGAAGGGAAATGTGATAATAGTAGGGGACCTCAATACTCCACTATCACCATTGGACAGAACCACCAAACAGAAAAATAGCAAAGAAATAAGAGCTCTAAATGAAAAATTAGAAGATTTAGGGCTAATAGATTTATATAGAGCCCTCCATCCCCAGAAAGCAGAATACACATTCTTCTCAAACCCACATGGAACCTTCTCCAGAATAGATCATGTCTTAGGATACAAAGCCAACCTATATAAGACCACAAAGGTAAGGATCATAAGAAGTACCCTTTCAGATCACTATGCAACAGAGGTTAAAATTGATGTCAAGAAGAAGCAATGGAGAAAAACTAATACCTGGAGATTAAACAACATGCTGCTCAACAACAGCTGGATCAAAGAACAACTCAAGGAAGAAATAAAAAGATTCCTTGAGACAAATGACAATGAAGAGACAACATGTCAAAACTTATGGGACACAGCAAAAGCAGTAATTAGGGGGAAACTCATAGCAATACAGGCCTATGTCAAGAAACAGGAAAACAACAAAACCAACAGTTTAAAAGATCACCTCAAAGAACTGGAACAACAGCAACAGAGGAATCCAACCACAACCAGAAGGCAAGAAATAATAAAAACCAGAGCAGAAATAAACAACATCGAAACCAAGAAAACAATACAAAAAATCAACGAGACCAGGAGTTGGTTTTTCGAAAAAATAAACAAGATAGACAAACCATTGGCAAAACTCACCAAAAAAAAGAGGGAAAACACCCAAATTAGTAGGATCACAAATGAAAGGGGAGAGATTACAACAGAACCCCAAGAAATACAACACATCATGAGATCATATTATGAACAACTATACTCAACTAGGTTAGAGAACCCAGTAGAAATAGACAGATTCTTGGACAAACACCCTATTCCAAGACTGGAAAAGGAGGATCTAGAAAGACTAAACAGACCAATCACCTCAGAGGAAATTGAAGATGTAATTAAAAAACTCCCTAAGAACAAAAGCCCAGGCCCAGATGGATTTACAGGTGAATTCTATCAAACATTTCAAGAAGACTTACTACCACTTTTCCATAGGCTTTTCCAAACCATAGAAAAAACAGGAATCCTCCCCAACTCCTTTTATGAGGCTAATATCACACTCATTCCCAAAGAAGGCAAAGACACCACCAAAAAAGAAAACTACAGACCAATCTCACTAATGAACATAGATGCAAAGATACTTAACAAAATCTTAGCAAACCGAATCCAACACTTCATCAAAAAGATCATACATCATGACCAAGTGGGATTCATACCAGGAATGCAAGGTTGGTTCAACATACGCAAATCAATCAACATTATACACCACATCAACAACATGAAAGACAAAAACCACATGATCATATCAATCGATGCAGAGAAGGCGTTTGACAAAATCCAGCATCCTTTCATGTTAAAGACACTCAGCAAAATAGGGTTAGAAGGAACTTTCCTCAAGATAGTTACAGCTATATATGAAAAGCCTACAGCCAACATTATACTTAATGGCGAGAAACTAGAAGCATTCCCACTAAGTTCAGGAACTAGACAAGGCTGTCCACTCTCTCCACTCTTATTCAATATAACCTTAGAAGTCCTAGCAATAGCAATCCGACAAGAGAAGGGAATCAAAGGAATTCAAATAGGGAAAGAGGAACACAAGCTATCTCTATTTGCCGACGATATGATGATATACATCGAAAACCCTAAAGAGTCCACAGTAAAACTCCTAGAAACAATCAACCAATACAGCAAAGTGGCTGGATACAAAGTCAATACACAAAAGACAGTTGCGTTTCTATATACAAACAATGAAGCTGAGGAGAGAGAGATTAAAAATACAATCCCATTTAAGATAGTATCAAAAAATATCAAGTATCTAGGAATCAACCTTACAAGAGAAGTGAAAGACCTATACCAGGGAAACTTCAAAACGCTTCAGAAAGAAATTGAAGACGATCTAAAGAAATGGAAGAACATCCCATGCTCATGGATAGGTAGAATTAACATAGTCAAAATGACTATCCTACCCAAACTTCTATATAGATTCAATGCAATCCCTATCCAAATCCAGACACAATTCTTTAAAGAAATAGAACAATCAATCACAAAATTCATCTGGAACCACAAAAGAGCCAGGATAGCCAAACACATACTCAAAAACAAGAAGCTGGGTGGAATCTCCTTACCTAACTTGAATCTATACTATAAAGCCATAGTAATCAAAACAGCATGGTACTGGAACAGAGACAGGACCTCAGACCAGTGGGTTCGAACAGATTTCCCAGACATAAACCCCCAGATATACAGCCAACTAATATTTGATAAAAGAGGCAAGAATCTGAAATGGAACAAAGAAAGCCTATTCAACAAATGGTGTTGGCACAACTGGAAAACCACATGTACGAAAGTGAAAATCAACCCATACCTCACTCCTTATACAAAAGTCAACTCAAAATGGATCAAAGACCTTGAAATCAGACCCGAATCTATAAAATTTATTGAGAATAAAATAGGGAGAACACTTGAAGACCTATATATCAAAAAGGTCTTCGAGAATGGAACACCAATGGCAAGAACCTTAGCAGCAAACATAAACAAATGGGACTACATCAAACTGAAAAGCTTCTGCATGGCGAAAGAAACCTTACTTTATGCAAGAAGACAGTTAACAGAATGGGAAAAAATCTTTTCACTAGACATATCAGATAAAGGGCTGATATCTAGAACTTACAAAGCACTCAGAAAACTGAGCCCCTCAAAACCAAACAAAGCCATTAAAAAGTGGGGAGAAGAAATGAATAGACACTTCTCTGAGGAAGACAGAAGGATGGCTAACAAACACATGAAAGCATGCTCACCTTCACTCATCATCAGAGAGATCCAAATCAAGACAACAATGAGATACCACCTTACACCAGTAAGGATGGCTCACATCAAAAATACTGAGAACAATCTTTGTTGGCGGGGATGTGGTATGAAGGGAACCCTCATCCACTGCTGGTGGGAATGCCCCCTAGTCCAACATCTATGGAGAACAGTCTGGAGAGTGCTCAAAGAACTCAGAATTGAGCTCCCTTTTGACCCAGCAATTGCACTTCTAGGTATATACCCCCAAGGTGGAAGAACATTCATCCCAAAATACGTGTGCACCCCACTATTTATCGCAGCACTCAGTATAATAGCCAAATCTTGGAACCAACCACGATGTCCAACAACAGATGAATGGATCATTAAGATGTGGTATCTATACACAATGGAATATTACATGGCAGTCAGAAACGATACAATCACAGATTTTGCAGCAACGTGGATGGACCTAGATCATGTTATGTTAAACGAAGTAAGTCAGAAGACAAAAGATAAACACAGAATGGTAGCACTATTCTGAAGCACACAGAACATACATCTTACACACAACTAATACTTAACAATCAAATAACAGGGTCTAACAGGATAGAAACTCCAAACACTGTAATAGTCAACATATACCTGGGAACAGTGCCCAAAACACATGAAAAACTAACAACACAAACTTTCGACTACACATTATACCACGAAGAAAACAGCAACACCAGAACAGCAGCATAGAGAGAACAGGTACGTAATCAACCTTCTACAACAAAGACTCATAATAGTCCTGTAGAGATCGTATACAGGAACACAGGTAAAGAATACCAAGGCAAACCACTGACTCCAATGGAAACATCCCATAACACTACGTATTAATGCCTCTATCTTACTATATGTAAAATAACCTCTCAGCTTCTCTGTCCACAGGCGTTCTTGGATACAAAGGGCGGACAAGCTAAGATGGCAGCTCGGGATACCACACGAGATACCATACCTAGTTTGCACTACGAGATGACCCCGAGAAAACTCTTTATTTTTTTTATTTATTTATTTTTTTTTTTTTGAGAAATCTCTTTAACATACACTTTATCTCTAGGTTTACCTTCTTTTAGGGTTTCAAGCACGTGACCAGTCAAACCACCAAAGCAGTAACAGCAACGAACAGACTCAAACTACATACTCTATTCACTGAACACATTCAAGCAAACTAGCATTCCCTTGTTATTCTCTCCTCTCTTCTCACCACTTGCTTTTTGATTTTTTTCTCTTCTATTCTTTTCTTTACTTTCTATCTTTTCTTTTCTCCCTTTCTTTCTAATGTATTTTTCTCTTTTCTCCCTCCCTACCCCTTCCATACACCTTACCCTTTCCCCCCTCTGGAAACCCAACTATCCCTCCACCCCTCAATCCCATCCAGACCTCCCTCTATATTAAAACACTTCACCCTCAGTTCCTAATCTATTAGGCAACAAGATCGACCTCCTACCCCAACAAACCAGTACCCAGCACCCAAGAGAAGGGACACCCAGTCAAACCCACACCTCGTCCCGGACAAGAAAAGACAGCCAACTCCCCTGCGGACTCATGCTGCGAGGCCCTCCCTACCTATTCCCCCTAATGTGGACTGTTACTTGAAACTGGACCTAGGTCCAAAAGTATCCCCAATGCAAGAACTCTTCCAAGACCTCCCTGCCGCAAATTTTTACCAACCTGAAGAAGGTCAGGGGGTGGGATAGGAAGATGCCTGAGAACCCACACATTACAACAAAAACCCAAAAGACAATGGGAAAAACTGTACTTCCAACATAGGCATAGGACCTGTAATACACCACCTCGTTACCTGCTCTCCCCCAAATGTAAGGTAGTCTTTTGCACCACTTTGGCCCTTTAAAACCTTCGCGAACTCATTTTTCTTCTTTTCTTAAATTTATTTATTTTTTTTTTAAATGTTGGTCCTACATATACATTTGCGAGCACATACATTTTTATTTATTTCTTCTTTCTTTTTTTTTTTTTTAATTTTAATTTTTATTTTTATTTTTATCATTTTTGGGTATGTGACCTGTGTCTGTTATACCCTCTCTCCACCCCCAGCTACACCGACAATATAATGTAGCACCACTTCCCCCTGCAAAGACACACTAAATAAAGGGGAAATCTTACATATATATATATAAAAAACAAAAAGAGCTCTTATCTACTAGAGATAGGAACTCATAGTTGTTTACAATACAGGGATATCTCCTACCTTGAAAATATGTCATGTGGAATCAGCTTAGACCTCAGGTGATTAGATACCATTCATCCAGCCTTGAAATCTTGATCCCAGACAAAGGATTGGCACAGCTCTTCACAACAGCTACAGGAAACAAACTCCATCTGAGCCAGCCTTAATACTGCGGGGTCAACAACAAGGGCCAGCTCTAACATGATATCCTGACAATGAGGAAAATGCGAACAACTTGTCCTGAGAGCAGATTAGCATACCTTACCAGATAACGACAAGACAAAACCAGAAGACGCGGCACCATTTGGTAGGCCCAAAAGCCAAGATCGTGACTTACAGATGACTGGCTACTAGAACCACGACCAGACAGTATACACCTTGGGCCCAATATAAAAGCCCTAGTTCAGGGTTTGCACTATGACTTGCACAATAATCATGATCCCTAGTCCCAAAGGTCTGACAGAGACAACTGCAACAGAATGGGGCTTCTGGAAGCACAAAGAAAGATGCTATCCTAGGAGCCATCCTAGGTTCAATGCAAAGACCAAGATCACCAACCACAGAAGATGGATTAAAACGACACTGAGGCAACAGAACCTCTAGAACCACAAAGACTGACTTCATCATAAGTCCCACCTCAGGATCTGTGCAGATACGGAGACCTCTACACACAGAGCTCTGATTGTATCACCCTGGACAGAGCAGAAGTCTTCCACACACACACACAAAAAAAAAAAAAAACACCACCGGGAGAATAAATGATCCTGAGCAAAGTCTAGAGCTGATCCCATGACAGTATACTCCAAGGACGGAGAAACCCCATATTTCTTAAGCCAAGTGAATTCCTTTTAGAATGACCCCAATATTTACTGTGCCAGGGCAGGAGGGAAAAAAAAACAAAAATACAAAAACCACAAAACCTTGGTTATTTCATATATACATATATTTTTCCCTTCATTTATTATTGTTATTATTATTTTTATATACCTATCTATTTTGGTCGATTTCTCTGTTTGGGTGTGACTACTGAAATCGTGGTCCCCAATTATACTTATTTTTTTTTCTCTCTTCTTTTCTCTTCTTTCGTTATGTGCTATGCCATGTTTCTTATTTCAAGACCATGGCGTGTTTTTGGTTTGTTTGTTTGGTTTTTGGTTGTTTGTTTTGCTTTGTTTTTCATCTGTTTTTTTTTTTTTTTTTTTTTTTTTTTGTTTTTTTTTTGGTGCTTACCGATATAGATGGAGTCCCCACTGGATAATTGACTCTTTTTTTTTTGGTACTGGTGGAGTGTTTCAACTTCTTTTTCTCCTTCATCTCCCAAATCGATGATGAGAGCCTCTAGAAGGATTCCATCCATTTTTGGAGTATTAGACTCTTACCCCAGTTTATTTATCTTCTCTTTTTCAGGCAAAATCATGCAACTTGAATTAGCTAGTCCTGCCTACAATTAGAGGGGGAGATAAGGGAGGCATTAAGACCAAACATGGGCAAGACTACTAAGTAGTGGGTTGGATACAGAGGGGACCACATATTCTAGCCGCCCTGGGGGTGAGGGAAGAGGAAATGGGAGGTAGGACAAAAACGGAGGTGTAGGGAGGACAAATTGGTGATGGGAATCCCCCCTGATTTTATGTAAATATGTACCTAAAATGTTATTGTCAACAATATGTAAGACACTATGATCAAAATAAAAATTATATATATTAAAAAAAAAAAAAAAAAAATAGTGAAATCCAGTATTCTGGTATCTAGCCAACAAAAATAAAAGAATTGTTGCTCCTTTAAACTTCTATCTCCATTAATTTTTCTCTGTTGGGTCTCTGAAAGTTTCTACATTCCGTGCAAGTATGCCTTTAAATGACTGGTATTACATGTGAAAGAATGTTTTTGTTTTTTCCTGGGTGTGAATTGAAAATATTTAGAGATAATTATTTGCCTCCTGATATGTCTCAATCGGTGGATAATAAAGTGTGGCAATAATAATAAATCAAGGCTTTAAAACAAACAGAAAGCTGGAGTGGAAGTATTCATAAAGGACTTCAGAATATGCAAATATATCATTTATGTTCATCTAGTAGTACATACACAAATATATTATTTTGTGAAATTTCAGGAAACAGTTGAGAAAGTGATACTGAAGTGAGGGTGCTTAGTAAGCAGGATATGAAGGCATTAAATGGGTTGACATTCACTTTTTTTTTTCTTTCTTTGGTTTTGGGTCACACCCGGCAGCGCTCAGGGGTTACTCCTGGCTCTATGTTCTGAAATTGCTCCTGGCAACTCGGGGGACCATATGGGATGCCGGGATTCGAACACCGTCCTTCTGCATGCAAGGCAAATGCTTTACCTCCATGCTATCTCCGGCTCCCTGACATTCACTTTTGAAGACACATCCTGCAAGTATTAGGATGCATACATTGGAAATATTTATTCATAAATACAATAGTTAAGCTCATTGAAGTCTTTAGCAGCTATATTTGAAATTCAAATTCAAAATTTGAATTCAAAATTTAAAAATGGTGGGGCCGGGCAGTGGCGCTAGAGGTAAGGTGCCTGCGCTAGCCTTGGACAACCTCGGTTTGATCCCCCGACGTCCCATATGGTCCCCCAAGCCAGGTGCGATTTCTGAGCTCATAGCCAGGAGTAACTCCTGAGCGTCACAGGATGTGGCCCAAAAACCAAAAACCAAAAAAAAAAAAAAAAAAAAAAAATTAAAAAATGGCTGTTTCAGAATTAGTTGTAAAAATTAACAACTAAAACCATCCACACTATGTAACAACAGAGAATACTGGAAGAAGGGAGATGAGTGGTTAATTGGCAGAACTATTACATAATATAATTGCTAATTTTCCAGTTACTGAGGAAGAAGGATAAAAGCAAGAAAGGAAAATTGGAGGGAAGAAAAGAAAAAAGGAGGGGCCGGTGAGATAGCGCTAGAGGTAAGGTGTCTTGCAAGTGCTAGCCAAGGAAGGACCACGGTTTGATCCCCGGCGTCCCATATAGTCCCCCCAAGCCAGGGGCAATTTCTGAGCGCTTAGCCAGGAGTAACCCCTGAGCATCAAATGGATGTGACCAAAACAAAACAAAACAAAACAAAACAAAACAAAAAAAAAAAAGAAAAGAAAGAAAGCAAAGAAAAGAAAAAAGGAAGGAAGAACAGAAGAAGAAAGGAAAGAGGGATGGAGGGAGAAAGGAGGGACAAAAAGGGGAGGAAGGGAAGGAGAGAGAAGGAGGGAGAAGGAAAGAAAGAGAAGAAATTAATAGGAAAACAAGAAGCTATGTCTCGTGTGAAAAATATTAAAAATAATTCTCAAAAAACCTTACAAATTGGACTTTATAGACAAATTCTATGTTTAAATTAACTAAAAGATGTGTTCTCTGAGGCTGGAGTGATGAAATTGTGGTAGGGTGTTTGTCTAGTACTCAGCTGACCCAGGACGGACCTCAGTTCAATCCCCTGGTGTCCCATATGGTCTCCCAAACCAGGAATGATTTCTGAGTACATAGCCAGAAGTAACCCCTGATTGTCACAGGATGTACCCCCCCAAATATGTATTCTTAAGCTAATGACAATAATATCTAACTTTTAAGAATTTAAGATAGTATTAGAAATTATGGTACTAAGTACAACAAATCAATAATGAGGTACACATTTATAAAAAGGAATATGATAATTATTATAAAAATGAATTTCAAAAACTCAAATGAAAAATTATGCAGCAACTTGATATGTAAAAGAAAAATAAATTGTTATTTTGATAAAGATCAACTGAACTGATCATTTCGGAGGAGTAAAATAAAAAACAATAGAAAAAATGAGTCAGAAAATTGTACAACATGAAACACACACCTTATATATTTTAACATGAATACAGCAGAAAAGAAAAAATAAACTATACAAAGTTCTTTAATACTTAAAACTACCTACATTTACTTTTAAAGAACTAGTAAATTCAAGAAGCATATTATCACCAAGTAATTTAGCTCATAGTGATCTATATTTAAATATTCTACTATAATAATATTTAAATCAAATATGAAGTCATAATGTTGAAATCAGCACATTAAATGATAAAGATAACATCTTTATTATTATTATTATTATTTTTATTTTTATTTTTATTTTGGTGCCTCATCTGGTAATATTCAAGGGTTTTACTCCTGGCTCTGAAATCAGGAAGCATTCCTGGCAGGTTTGAGAGACTGTATGGGATCCCAGGAATCAAACTGGGGTTAGCTGCATTCAAAGCAAAAGCTCTTGCCACTGTGCTAATGCTCTGATTCCTCAAGTAATACCTACCTTACCAAAAACTATAAACTTCAGAAACTACTTTGCCACATTTAATGTGCTCCAAGAAAAATGCCATAATAAAAACCTCTATATTCAGTGAACAGTCTTAAAAAAAAATAAGGAAATTATTATGAAATAAGTAGATGGTAAATGTTTAGTAACAACATTTAGTAATAAATATAAAAATATTATACTTCTTCTAATTTCAAGCTATTATGTAATGAATGATCCACTAAGTTATAAATAAAACAATATAATTTATTTTTTATGACACACATTCTTGCACTTGATTCCAAAGAAAACTATAGGGACCTGAGCGATAGATCGTGTAGTGGGGAAGGCACTTGGCTTGCATACAAACAACACAGGTTTGATCCTGGCATCTCACATGGGCTCCTGAGCATCATTTAGAGAAATTCCTCAGCATAACTTCAGGAGTAAATCTATAGCACTGCCAGGTGTGACTCCCAAACAGAAATAAACAAAAATGTAACACAATAAAAATATACTTTCACAAGCACATAAAATATAATTTATGTGAACATAAAAAAGTAGAGGATAAAACTATGATGATACAAAAAACAACTTTGTATGCTGCTGAACACAAATGATATCAATTTAAACTATATTTTATGAAAATGTATCTTAGCTATAATCTCTACTATTGAGTAAAATTATAATAAAAATAACTGGGAAATATAATCTGCTAAAAGTTATATGCATGCATACATATATTTATTAATAAATATAACATAACTAATATCTGATATAAATTTTATTATATGAATAATTTTATAAGATATGCATAAATTTAGTTTACATAAAAGCAAAGTTGATTGGATAATCTAGTAAAATTATATAAATTATAATTATATATAATTATAAAATTATATAAATCAACAAGATAAAGAACACATTAAATTAAAAGAACATTTTCTACATAAGTAGTCTAATATTCTAATAATATATCATAATATTTTTATAAACATTACTCCCAGAAATATATGCAAATTTTCAGTAAAATTGAAAAATGGTTAGCTTCCTTAGTGACTAACGTAAATGAATCAAAGCCATTCACCTCACATTCATGATGATTACTGCGATGAGAGGAATGATGGTCCAGTGGAGAGGATGCTTGCCTTGTACACTGTTAAAACTTGTTTGATATTCAACATCCAATATATTCCCTAAGTGTAATTCCTGTAAATCAAACCTTTCATTACACTGGGGTGGCCAGAAACAAATTACAATGGCAATCAAAAATGTTGATGAGGATTTAGAAAAACTAGAATCACATATATTGAGCAAATAAGTGAATAAAAGTGGTAAAGCCTTTTTGGATAAACAACTTCATAGAATCTCAAAATGTTAAACAAATATAGCCTGCTACCCAGAAGCCCTAGGTATTTAATTTGGAGAACTAAAACACAATCATATGAAAATGTGAACATAAATGTCCTTAGAAGTACTATTCATAATGTACTTTTATTCAAATGAATTTCCATTCAAACTGGAACAACAATTCAAATGTTCAAGAATTTCTGAATCAATACAAAAGACATGACAAAATTAACCAATCGCCAAAATTTGTGACAAAAATATCTTTTTATACTATAACTAGATAAACCTTAAACACATTATACTGATAAAATCAGGCATAAAAGACTACACATGTTTGTATAACTTATGTGCATATATTCAGAACAGGCAAATGCATAAAAATAGTGATCAATGAATGCCAGAAATTAGAGGATGAAGGAAATATAAGGTGACTAAAAGTAGGTAAGATATTTCATTGAAGTGGTAAACATTTCTGCAATCTTAAGCAGGTTAAAGATATACAATTTGTGTTAAAGGTGTTGAATCAAATACTTTATTTTCATTTAAAAATTTCAATAATATTTATGATTTCTGTGATGCCAGGGATTTAGCCTATATCCCTGCACTTGTTATGCATATGTTCTTCTGCTCATTTAAAAGGGTCCATTTCTGCATAAGTGAATTATATGGCAATCATGAACCACTCTAAGAAATCTATGATAGCTGTCTATGGCATGCAGGACATATTAATCTCTACCCCATCTCCGCAAAATTATATGCTGTTTTCAATTGTGTTCAGAGAAAATTAAAATATTTTTCTCCCTTGCACCCCTCATGATGGGATATGTATTTTCCTCTGGCTATATTGATTTGCTTTGCTGATTTGTTTAATCAGACTTTATTATTAGAGTGATTCATCTCATGTTTGTGCAGATACAGGCTTTATAAAATAAAAGAGATTACAAAACCCCTTGCAAAGTTTGTATAATAGGTTAGGCTATCTCTTCTGATTTTAATATACTGAGTTAAAAATATGTAAAAGTTGGGTGAAGTAATTTTGATTAGTAATCAAACAGTCTCTTTAAGAAGAAAATAATTTTATTTTAATGAAATTCTTTTGTTGAAGCTAATCATATCTCCTGTTTTACACAATCTGTTTTAGTTGAATATTTACAATGAATGCTCTATTTTGAAAATTGCAATAACTTTCCACACTGTGGTTTGATTTATGTCAGATTATGAATCATAGACACAAGCTGGATAAATAAATTACATTTACCTTGATAATTTGTCCTGATACAATTCTATTTACATATACATTTATTTTCTACATAAGTAATTTTATGCTATCTTTTTCATTTGTTTTCAGTTATTAATTTTTATTTTACCTACTTACTGTTGCATTAAATAATTAACGATGGGGCTGGATGGCGGTGAATTTCTCTCCGTGCCATTCCAGTCCACGTGGCTCTGCAACCTCCATGCAGTCGGCGAGTCCCAGGCCCAGGTGAAATCACTCACTCACAGTTAGGCGTTAGGAAGCATCATCTTTATTCAAGCCCTAGCCACCACGTGTGTGTGGCCTATTCATAACCTTTCAAGCACAGGAATATTTTGCTAGCCCTGCATCTTATTTCCTGTTAGCCATCTTCCCTTTGGGCTCCATGCTGGTCAAAGACCAGAACACAGAAACCCAGAAGCCAAAGCGCACAGCAGCGCAGAAAGGGCAAAGAGCCAAAAAGGCAAAAAGCCAAAAGGGGCGAATTCCCTTGGTTCAAGCCTTATCTAACATTTCCCAGACCCCTCCCAGGAATGGGAGGGTCTTGCAGGTAAGGTTACACCTACTATCCGGTTCCCAAGACCCCTCCCAGAAATGGGTGGGTCTCAAGGTTTAAAATAGGTACACCCACATTTTCTCCTTTTTTTAATATTTTTATGCACCAACGTAATAGAGTGAAAATTAATATACCAGCCCTTTTCAAAAACATATTTTTGCAAAATATACTTTACACCTGTAACCTAAAACTCTATTAATGCTTTTTTACCAAGCACTATTTCGGAACTTTCATGTTCCTATACTTTTAAACTATATTGGGGGAACTTCATTGTTCCTATACCTTTTCTATACACAAGTACTGCAGCATACATGCATAACATACATTTTAAAAACAGGCTAAGTACATTAAAATACACAGTAAAACATTTTGCAATTGAAAATATTAACTTTGAAAGACAACAAAACACATTTAAATCATAAAGAAAATGACTAAGACAAAGATGCAGGTGGTTAGAAATTAGATGTTAAACTGTATTACCTCCCTTTTTTTATTTTTTAACCACTAAGTAACTAAAACTTATCCCATTACCAACTATGAGTAAACTATAAAATTACCTGCTAAGTTTCTACACCTAAAATCATAGTTTAAATGATTAATTTGTTCCACGCTGATCTCACCACGTTGATTTTACCACGTGGCTTTTGTAAACTTTTAAAGTTCAGATGTTGGTTTGTCCCACGCTGATTTTACTACGTGGCTTCCTTTCATGGTTTCAGGCCCCGCAGACGATTCTGTTGACCATGAGGTCACAGGTTACGCTGCCCACTGCCGGTTTGCTCCTGCTGTTTTACCTTAGTGATCTGGAGGATGGATTTCAGGCTTGCCGCGGAGCAAAAGCTGAGCTGAGCTGAGCCGAGGCGTTTCTGCTTTTGGGCTGATAGGAGCTTTTCGCAGCTTTTTTCCTCCGGGCAGCACTTAGCAAGCCAGTTTTTGGCCACACCTCACAGGGCGCTTTTGGATGTTCAAAGTTCAAAGTTATTTAAACTAAAAGTTCAGTCTGAAATTTTTAAAGTCGAAATTCAAATTCAAGCCGCAGGTCATTTTCAGAAAATCAGTCCACTTTAAATACAGTGTTTTTTCTCCTCCATTTCCAATTTAAGCTTTTAATTAGTTTTTGTAGAGGCCGAGGTTTTTGTTTCTTGTAACAAAGTTTCAGTTGTGGGCCTGGGCCTGGGCTGGAGGTGATGCAAGCTTCCACCTCTCCTCTTTTAATTGCCCTTTTTACCCTAGAAGGGGTAACGGCCATTTTTGAACATGGCTTCACGTGGCCAAACACTTTGGGCTGACTGCATTTGAACAAAGCGAAAATTAAACAGAAGAGCAGAAATATTACCATATTTGCTGTTTTCTTGGGTTCAGGATTCAGGTCAAAGTTCGGAGCGCCAGATGTTGAGTTAAATAATTAAGGATGGAGCTGGATGGCGATGGATGGAGGTGGATTTCTCTGCCTGCCATCCCAGGCCACGTGGCTCAGCAACCCCATGAGTTTCACTTACTGTGCATAATAGAAAATTATAACATTCATTTCCTGAGACTATATAAAGTAAATTTTATGTGTATATTAAGCATCTAAATATATATATATATATATATATATATATATATATATATATATATATATATATATATACAAAAATACATATATAAATGTATATTTTTTTTGGTTTGGGTCACACCCAGCAGTGCTCAGGGGTTACTCCTGGCTCTACACTCAGAAATCACTCCTGGCAGGCTCAGGGGACCATATGGGATGCCAGGATTTGAAACCACCATCCTTCTGCATGCAAGGCAAATGCCTTACCTCCATGCTATCTCTCTGGCCCCAGATTTCTTAGTTTTATACTTTTGGGCCATCCATGGCAGTGCTAAAGAGCTACTCCTAGCTCTGCAAACAGGAATTACTAATTGTGAAAGTCTTGGTGACCAAATGAAATGCTAAAGATCAAACCTGTGTTGATTGATGGCAAGAAAATATCCTATGTGCTATACTTTTGAATAGAACCCAAAGTTTTATTTTTAGAATGCAAGCTTAAATGACTCTTTGGAGTAGAAAATTAATATTTTAATTATGTAAATTAATAATAAATATCAACACCAAAATATCACTTGTGTTTTCATTATTTTTTATTAAAATATTTGCAAGAATATAGGTTTTTCTCAGTATTAAAATTTTTTTCCGAAGGAGAACTGAATATATCTAAAATACATTGATGGTGAAACAAGATGAAATGAAAAGCCTAGAGTGGGTTAGAGCAGTTTACTATAGGACACCGTAAGCAGAAGCTGTTTTGGTTGAAGACTCATTGAGATTTAGCATCCTGAAGAAAGACAAATTTTACTTCTGTTTGACTAATAAACATTTGATTTCTACTAATTAGTAGAAACCAACAATTCAGCAAACTATATGATATGAGTGATGGAAATTTGGAACACCTATATCTATCCTTGTCATGTTTATAAAGAATTGTATTTGTTTCTAGGGGCCAGAGAGATAGCATGGAAGTAAGGCATTAGCCTTGCATGCAGAAGTATGGTGGTTCGAATACCTGCATCCCATATAGTCCCCCAGCCTGCCACGAGTGATTTCTGAGCATAGAGCCAGGAGGAACCCCTGAGTGCTACCGGGTGTGACCCAAAAACAAACAACAACAACAACAACAAAAAGGAATTGTATTTGTTTATTATCAAAGTCTTATTGAGAGGGTGTTTCTTAGTAGTAAGAAAGCTGAGGAAATTTCATAACCACCTATTTTCCAAAAGCAATAATTTTGAATAAGATTTGACATTTTCAAGATACTATACAGTTAATATAATATACTGAATCACCAATCAAATAATTTCTCACATGATTATATAATTAAAATTAGAATAATGCCATGTCTAGACTTTCCTTAGTGATGAACATTGCAATCATCACTCATCTGCAATTTCAATAATTCTAGCCAAAATAATACCTTGAATAAAGTTTCCAGGTATCCATTTGTCTTCTATGGTCTTAAGATCTGTATGATTTATAGTGTTATTATAGGAAATGCAATATTCAAGGTGTTTTCAAGTAGTTTTTTTTTTCTTTTTTGACCTGGTGATGCTCAGGGGTTACTCCTGGCTATGAGCTTAGAAATCCCTCCAGGGTCAGGGTACCATATGGAACTAGGGGATCAAATCGAGGTCTGTCCTGGAACAGCCACATGCAAGGCAAACACGCTACTGTTGTGCTATAGCTACTGCCTCATGTTTTGTACTATATACACACACTTAATTTGAATATCTTTGTCTGATCAATAACTGTAAGGGACTCTTATTCCAAAAGTAGAGGTCATTTGGCAAAAGATATTAGAGTGAGAAATGCTTATTTATTATACATATATATCTATATATAGCAAGGAAATAATAAACATAGAACATTTATATACAGATTTTTTTAGAATTTTGTAAGAAAAATTCTCACACGTTTTCTTAGTTATCTATTTAAGAGAAGTCCCCAAAGCTTTCAAAGTTTTTCAAATCTTGTGAATCTAAACACATATATCAATACTTAATCTTTAACTTTACATTTGATGCCAATATGATTACGTTAGATTGCAAAATAACTATCATAAAAATAACCTAAAAGTTCTTTAAAATCAAACAAACATGGTTAATATAAGCTCATCTTAATAAATGTGGCCAATATTTGTTTGTCTATATTTTCACTATTTTTTATTAAAAAATAGAAAATCAACAAAAACAGGGGCCAGTGATATCACAGTGGTAGGTCATTTGCCTTGCATGCAGCTGACCCTTAAGATAAAGTGGTTTGGTTCCCAGCATCCCAAATGGTCCTCTGAGCCTACCAGGAGTGATTTATGAGTGCAGAGCCAGGAGTAACTGAGCACCACCAAGTGTGTTACAAAAACAAACAAACAAACAAAAACAGAAAAAAATCGACAAGAAAACAAAGCAATAAACTGAAAACTGAGAAGTTTTATTTTATAAACTCATCAAATTTCCTAATTTCTTGAGATAGAATTGCAAGTACCCATAATTTTCATCCAATATTATATTTCTTTAACACAAGCATTTTGTTGTTTTTCTCCTATATCTATAGTTAAGTCATTTTAAGATGAGTTGTTGAGCGTTTTATGGCAAAATGCAGTTGCATAGTAAGAAAAGCAGAAGGAAAAAAATCTTTAATTTTATATGACTTGAAAATTCTAAATTGACAAAATAGCACAATTAAATGTATATGAAACTTATCTTTCTCAATTAACAAGAACTAGATAGATTATGAAGTAATCAGCATATAACCACAGCACACCAGTTTTAATGGTTTTACTATATGAAGTAGTCACTTATTTTTGAAGTAGAAATTATTGGTTTAAAATGTTTATGAATATATGATTCCTTTATAAACTGAAACATCTGTGTGCAAGTCATCACTAAACGACAGTCACAGAGTAATCAAAACTAGTTTTGCTGCATGGAAGAAAGAATAAATCTATGGAAATTAGGACGCTTGCTGTGGTAAGGAAACTACTGTTTGGGTGAAATATTTTCCATTTGTGTTGATAGAGAAACAGTGTCCTGAATTTAAAATGGAGCAAGAGATTTTAACTTGAATTTTAATCAGTACTAAAATTTGCAGAGTAGATAAGATTCATTTATAGATATAGACAAAAGATAGCTTCTATTGGTAACTATAAAATATAGACATTAATTTTATATATGTATAACCATAAAAAGCAGTCTATAAATATATAGATTATATAAATATATATAGTTATTTATTCATATTTTAGAATGCATTTTGTTATGAAAGAATAGTTTTATGTGAACTTTACAAGTATTTGGGTATTATTTGAGAACAAAGTACATGAAATTAATTTATACTACAACACTAGGAACAACTAGCATACTAAAGTAAAACACAAGAAATAAATTAAAGAATGTTCATTAAAAATTTCAAAAATATATATGTTTCAATCAATATGGTTAGAATATTGGTGGGGGACAAGTGGAGATATGTTGTTGACCTAAATCAGATCTCAATGTCCTCCAGTTACTTTGACAAAAATTATCACTGAAATGTTGATTAATAATGCGATAGTGCTGAGAATCCCGTTGACTAAGTCCCAGAAGGGGAACAGTCAAGTGAATTCCAATGTTTCTCCAGAATAGAGGCTATCTTAAAACGAGCTGCATAGAAACAAGACTTTGGATCTCACCCATGAGCATCAGCAGCAATTTAAGGTAATTTCTAAAGTTCTAGTCATTGCTTATTGAAATTGGAAGTCTAGTTAACTCCCAGAACCCCAGTTCTACAATCATTGTTCTAAAATTGTGAAACAGAATAGACTATATCAAGACACTATGTGATTAATAAATAGGGTTCAGAATCAGCTCAACAATACCCATTATCGTCATTTCAGGACCCTCTCCCAACTTAACTGGGAGTTTGTATTTCAGGTTCTTTTTGAGAATCAGATCTCAAGGAAGGGCAAGTTCATGAAACAGTGATCAGTGATCTCTTAGGTTGTCAGCATCTATTTTATCATTAATTTCAGTTAACTCCTGGCAAGTAGGTTAAAAATCTCAAGCAAATCACTTTCAGGTACAAGTGAGTACTGTAAACATTCTGATTCTGTTCTTTACAGGAAGACATGATCCATGATTGAGTTCCTAACTGCTTCTTAAGCACCTTTTACTTCTTTGTCACCTCCCACAAATGGTCTAAGCAAATACAGTTTTGTTTTATTTTTCAAAGCAGTCTAGGGACTTCCAGTCTTCAGTGACCTTGACCAGTAGTTGTCATTTAGCTCTTTCATTACTGAAGGTCAGGAATCTGGGCTGTTTGCAATCTGAAAGCTCAAGTTTCCCCTCAGGCTTTACTTTGCCCACAGTTATTCACAAACCTGAATATAATTGCTGCACTATACATGCTTTTGGAATTTGGTGGAAAAGTTGCTGCAGAAACACAAAATTCAGTTTTCATAGGCCTGTTTGAAATTGACAGAGACTTTGGCACTGAGAATTGCTAGCTATGCACCCTGGCCACAAACCAGGCCTATTAAAAATATAGTATGCAGGGGGCACTATGGCATTCAGGATTTTGAACATTTGGAAGAATCCCAGATTCTGTTCAAATTTGGTATAATGAGTTTGCTAAATACTATTAGGTTTACATGGCAGCATTATCACTGTTACCAATGCCAGCAAACTCAATGACTTCAGTCCACAGAAATTCAGCACCAATATCATTGTCACGAATTTTCATCATGTAACCCACATCATTGCTTAGACTACATAAACTCAGAATAAATTATAATAGACTAAATTTCCAGATGAAGACTTCAAAGAAATAATTAGAATGATATTCACTAGAATGCGAAAAGTGATAGAAAAATTTTGATATGTAAAGAGAGAAAAATCCAAATAGAATCATTGACAGAAATATAGAGCAGTTGATCTAAAAACTCAATTGAGATCCTAGATAAAATTTATAGAAGTTAAAGAATCAGAGAGCTGAGGATACGGTAAAGAAACCATAAAAAAAAAAGGCACCTCCAAACCGTGAATCTGGAGAGCATTATTTTGAGTGAAGTTGATCAGAGTAGGACAGACAAATAATTAGCTCTCTCATAACTAGGTTATAAAGAAACAAAGTTGTGGTATAACAAGTGCCTAAAAGCAACAGAAACAGAGATGGTCTTCAGTAGGAAGTTTAAAATGAGGGAAGAAAGAGAGATAAATTTGGCAAAAAAAAAAAAAAAAGGTGGGGGGAGCACTGGGAGGATGCTAGAAGAAAGTGGACTCTCCAGCAAAGATTGTGTTGTTATAATGTAAGGTGCATAAAATGCTATTCTTAACAGTATAACAAACCAAAGTGCCTAAAATAAAAGTTAGAGACAAGTACTAAATGGGTTTAAATAAATAAATAAATAAATAAATAAATAAATAAATAAATAAATAAATAAATAAAATACAAGTAACTCATGGGACAGCTTAAAGAGAAGCACACCATAATAGATATATAGTAATATAAATGACAACAAATGAACAAATAAATGAGAGAGAAAAAGAGAAAGAAAGATGGACTCCTAAAAGCAGTAAGGGGGAAGAAAAAGCTCAAGTATAAAGAAAAATATAAGTATAGAACCAAATCAGCTATATGAAATGATCCAGGCAAGAAAATAAAGAAAAGAGTGGAAAATGACATATTCAAATTAGTGAATGAAAGAAATGTTCAACCTAGATCCCACTATCCAGCAAATTCTCATTTATATGGGAGGGAGGGAGAGATCAAAATATTCTCAGACAAAAAAGAACTTGCAACTTTAAGGCTAACCAAACAGACTCTAAATGAACTACTCATAGGCCATTTATATGATAACCAATCATAACAGCAATAACCCTATACAATGTAATATCACAACAACCCTTCCTGTAAATAGTTTTAATAAATGTCAGTGAACTAAACTGATCAAAAGCACAGAGTAGAGGGTTGGATCATAATATAAAACCCAACCATTTGCTGCTTGCAGGAAACACACTTAAAAATCTCAAGTAGACACAGTCTCAGAATAAAAAGTTGGAAAATACAAGTCACTGAAAAACATATAAACAAACAAACAAAAAGCTTGGGCAACCATACTTAGATCCAATTGTATTGAACCTCAAAAAAGTAATTAGAGACAAGTATGGACACTACTTATTGATCATGGAAACAATAAAGAAGTACTAAGTTTGATCAACATATCTACACCAAATATAGTCAGCAGGGTATATAAGATATGTAAGGCTTATGCTCACAAAACTAGAGCAAAATATGGACAAATAGCAGTGGGAAATGTGTTAGTAATGGGAGATTTCAACATGCCACTCTTGTTACTGGATAGATCCATTAGGCAGAACATGAGATTCCTAAATAAGAAATTAGAATATCTGGGATAAATGAATTTATACAGTGACTTTCATCCTCAAAAACCTGAATATATAACCTTCTCAAGTTCATACAGAGCTTTCTCTAGAATAAATCACTTTTAGGATATGTAATTTTAACTTAAAACATACATAAACATAAGAATCATACCAAACATGCTATCAGATAATAATACCATAGAGGTAGAGATTAACTGTAAAAAGTGAATGTGGTAAAACTCTAAGACCTTGAATACTAAGCATCATACTGTTTAATAGCAGTTGGATCAAAGAGGAAATCAAGGAAGAAATAATAAAATTCCTTGAGAGACTAATGATAATGAAAAATAAATTACCAATATCTATGGGACACAGTAAAAGCAGTAATTCTGGAAATACTTATAGTAATAGTGATCTAAATTAGGAATGAAGAAAAAGATAAAATCAAAGACGTAAAGGCACACCTTAAATATCTGGAAAACCAACAGTAAAGGAATCCAAACACAAGCAGAAAAAAAGGAAATAATAAAAGCCAGAACAGAAATCAATGATAAAAAATATATACAAGAAAACAATACAAAGAATCAGCTAAACCAGGAGCTGATATTTGAAGCAATAAACAATATAGATGATTCACTGGCAAAACTCACAAGTAAAAAAAGAGAAAGTGCTCAAATAAATTGGATCAGAAATGAAAGAGGAGAAATTACAAAAGAACCCTAGAAATTCAATACATTATGAGAGTTTATTATGAACAACTGTACTCTGTTAAACTTGAGAATCTAGGAAAAATGGACAGATTTCTGTAAACATATAACCTCCAAAAACTGAATGAAGAGGAAAAAGCCTAAAGAGGTCAATCATAAGCCCAAGCCAGGAAATGGAAACAGTAATTTAGAATCTCTCCAAAATTAAAAATCCAAAACCAGATGGATTTACAGGTGATTTTCTTTTATCAAACATTCATAGAAGAATTACTGCATTGATAGTTATATGCTCCTCCAAAATATCAGAGTGGAATTTTCCTTAAAATCTTCTATAAAGCTGGGGCTGGTGAGGTGGCGCTAGAGGTAAGGTGTCTGCCTTGCAAGCGCTAGCCAAGGAAGGACCGCAGTTCGATCCCCTGGCGTCCCATATGGACCCTCCACGCCAGAGACAATTTCTGAGTGCTTAGCCAGGAGTAACCCCTGAGCATCAAACAGGTGTGGCCCCAAAAACAGAAAAAAAAAATCCTTCTATAAAGCTAACATTAGGCTAATTCCCAAAGCTGACAGAGAGAAAACTACAGACAAATTGCACTGATAAACACTGACAGAAAATCTAGAAATTAATTAATTAATGATGTAGGGGGGGGGGGCGTTGAGGTGGCGCTAGAGGTAAGGTGTCTGCCTTGCAAGCACTAGCCAAGGAAGGACCATGGTTTGATCCCCGGCGTCCCATCTGGTCCCCCCAAGCCAGGGGCAATTTCTGAGCGCTTAGCCAGGAGTAACTCCTGAGCATCAAACAGGTGTGGCCCAAAAAACAAAACAAATTAATGATGTAGGAACCAGAGCGGTGGTGCAAATGGTACGGCACTTGCCTTATAAGCGGCTAACTAGGACGGACCACAATTCGATCCCCCGACGTCTCATATGGTCCCCCATGCCAGGAGTGATTTCTGAGCACATAGCCAAGAGTAATCCCTGAGTGTCACCAGGTGTGGTCCCAAAACAAAACAAAACTAAAATAAGATGTGGAAATTGTGCACTGAAAACAAATCTTTAGACTCCGAGGTTAAATGGAGTTTCCTAAGTGGTATACATATAAGTGTGGATTTTAAAAAACAGTGGCGCAAGTGGCAGGGCATTTGCCTTGATGCACTAACCTAGGACTGACTGCAGTTCCATATAGTAACCCTTGGGCATCACCAGGTGTGACCCAAAAAACAACAACAAAAAAAGGCTTTGAGGATAGAGGTAGAGTGGTATTGGTCCTCTGAAAGTGTAAAAATTTTTTTAATATTTTAATAATTCATTGAATTAATGCCTCACATATGATAATTGAGGAATATTTAGAATTAGCCTTATAGCTCATGTGTCTATGGAGGCTTTATAAAATAGTAAGAAATGTTAATTTATATATTTCAAATTCTGCATTCCAACTACATTTAATTTGGTCATTATTTAGCAAGCTTTTTTAACGCAAAAGATATTTAAAAATATCTAGAAAGCAATTAAAGTATTTCTCTGTTCCTGACCTATATATTTATATTAAACTGATTACTTTTAAATCTTTCAAATAAAATAACATATTTTAAAGGCCATGAGCTAGCACAAGGTTAAAAAAGTATGCCTTGTGAAATTTCTGCCTCACAAATTAATTTTTCAATAATTAATTTAAGCAAATACCAAATTATTAGTAATGTAGTATTTTAATGCAGATTATAGTCACAAAAAAGTTATGTTTTTACATTCTATGTTGAATATTTAATAGTAACATGTGAAGAGTTTAAATAAACTTTTATTAATGTGACCTGCTTTTAAACACACACATACAAATATAAGAAAACAATATAATCTGCATGTCAGGACAAGAATTATAGTTTGATGGTAGAAAATATGGTTTGCATTTTCAATTTTCAACACTAACATGCATTTATTTGTTTAACAAATAAAATGTTTCCAAGGAAAATATATTTTACTAAGAAACATAAAGTAGTATTTCAAAAATAGATGGAGCCAAATAAAAATGTCTGAAATGAAGAGCAAGTAAATACAAGATCAAGAAAGACTGTCCTAGCATTACTATACATAGTAAATGTAAAATCTCAGTATACAATTCTTAATCACTATAAACCTCTTACTCTCAAGAAACAGCTTTTAATTAGAAAAAAGAAATAATAGGACAAAGAAGTAAAGAGACAAATTCTAACATATAAGTAATAATTAGCTTAGAGTAGCTTAGAGATAGTGGAAAGAAAACATGTGCCATTTTACATATACTTTGATCTTGAGAAGAATATTTTTTATTTTTGCTTTTTATGGGCCACACCAGGGTTACACTCAGGGCTTACTCCTGACTCTTTGCTCAGAAATTGCTCCTGTCTGAGGGACCATATGAGATGCAGGGGGATTGAAACTCTGTCCTTCCTAAGTTAGCTGCATGCAAGACAAATGCCCTACCGCTTTCACCACCACTCAAGCCCCAAGAAAAAAAATTTTTTAATGATGGATTGATATCAGCAGAGAAATAGTTACTAACGAACTTAAGTGATGAGGAAAATCTTAGTGTGGTCAAGAAGCAGAATGAAAGCCATTATGACTGGAACTATAGAGGTAGAGTAATTTTGTTAGAAATAGAGTCAAATCATGGAAGAAATGAAAAGAGCAAAGATTATTGTGATGGGTTCAGTTGCATAGTAAAGACTCATATTATGGATATAATAATAGGCAAGGTATCCACTTTTGTACTTCTCATGTAGAGATAGATACCATGTTATGAAATGAGATAGGGCCCCTGAATGATTTCCAGCAATGACATACAGACTTTGATATCTGATAAGCAATTGATTAAAGACTGAAAAAGATCCTCTCTAAAACAAATGAACAAAACACCAAATATTTGATTGATTTTATACCCAAAAAATTATTAGAGAAACAGTATTAGAAGATAACAACTAGACATGGAAATTTTAATATTTGAGGAGTTAACTAAATTATCAATAAATATGAGGTACCATCTCACACCCCAGAGATTGGCACACATCACAAAGAATGAGAATAAGCAGTGTTGGCGGGGATGTGGAGAGAAAGGAACTCTTATTCACTGCTGGTGGGAATGCCATCTAGTTCAACCTTTATGGAAAGCAATATGGAGATTCCTCCAAAAACTGGAAATCGAGCTCCCATATGACCCAGCTATACCACTCCTAGGAATATACCCTAGGAACACAAAAATACAATACAAAAACCCCTTCCTTACACCTATATTCATTGCAGCACTTTTTACCATAGCAAGACTCTGGAAACAGCCAAGATAACCTTCAACATATGAATGGCTAAAGAAACTGTGGTACATATACACAATGGAATATTATGCAGCTGTCAGGAGAGATGAAGTCATAAAATTTTCCTATACATAGATGTACATGGAATCTATTATGCTGAGTGAAATAAGTCAGAGAGAGAGAAAGACGCAGAATGGTCTCACTCATCTATGGGTTTTAAGAAAAATGAAAGACATTCTTGCAATAATAACTTTTAGACACAAAAGAGAAAAGAGCTAGAAGTTACAGCTCACCTCATGAAGCTCACCACAAACAGGGATGCGTTTATTTAGAGAAATAACTACGTTTTGAACTATCCTAATAATGAGAATGTACGAAGGAAATAGAAAGCCTGTCTAGAGTACAGGCGGGGGTTGGGTGGGGAGAAGGGAGATTTGGGACATTGGTGATGGGAATGTTGCAGTGGTGATGGGTGGTGTTCTTTACATGACTGAAAGCCAAACACAATCACGTATGTAATAAAGTTGTTTAAATAAAAAATTAAAAAATTATCAATAAATAATAAAGAGGATGGATCATAACTAAATTGTCACTTGCCTGTCACTTATTTTAAGGTCACCTTTGTTTAATTAATTATCATTTCTTCTGTATTTTCTTTTGTGGAATTGAAGCTTATGTCACATCTGCACACTTTTTTTTTATAAATGGTCATATTGAATTTTTTTTAAATTTAGAGTGTGATGATGAAGTTACTTATAGGAGTGGAAAGAATACAGGAAGTACAGTCCCACATTTGATCATATCATTTTCAAGCTCACCAGGACTGATCCTTGAGCACCATACCAGGAATAAGTACTGATCATTTCTAGGCTTGATCCAAAATTAAAACAAAAAAAATAGAATTTGATGAGGCTGGAATGATAGCACATCGGTAGTGTATTTGACTTGCATGTGGCTGAACAAGGTTCACTCTCTGGCATCTCATATGGTCTCCCATGTTGCCAGGAGTGATTTTTGAGCCCAAAGCCAGGAGTAACCACTGAGCAATAACCCCATAAAAAATAAATAAAAAGAAAAGAGAATTTGCTTGTAATAGAATTTCTGAAATAAAAGGTCTCGAACTCCAATTTCACCACTCTGTATTCAACATCTGCAGCAATGAACCCAGAACACAGGCTTTAAGCCAAAGATCAACATGACTCATTGACATAAAAATTAAAATTTATTGGGGCTGGAGTGATAGCTCAGTGGTAAGGTCTTTGCCTTGCACATGACTGACCAAGGACAGATGCAGCCTAGATCCCCAGCATCCTATATGGTTCCCAGAGCTAGGAGCAATTTCTGAGGGCAAAGCCAGGAGTAACCCCTGAGCACTGCCATATTTGACCAAAATAGTAATAAAATATATTGTAGTAAACATAAATTTTTAATTTACTATTTATTTATATGTTCATTGTTTTCTTCTCAACGTTTTTTTTAAATTTTAATGTATTTAATGTACTTGATGTTTCCTCCTATTTATAATGCCAAGAATAATAACAAGTACAAAACAATTGAATTAAAACTGTAAATTATGAGTTTGCATAAATCCTCTGAGAAAGAAACAAAAGGCCATAATGTTTATGGAAGGTAGATTTAGGTTGAAATGTAAAGCAAAACCACTTAGCACATATTTAAAGAACATATGCAATGCTAGAACTGTGAAATAACTATTTTATGACTTTTATAACATATTACCTTATTATTCATATTGTTATTGTAAGTTGTCATAATCACTGTAAATTATTTTATGACTTATTTTTTGTGGGTCAGTGTTTCAAGCACTGGCATTAAAATGATATTTCTTCTAAAACCAGTCTTGGAAAAAAGCTTTCATTTATTGCATAAATATAGTTACTCTGGAGATTTTTGTCACTAAATTTTTTCACTAAACTATGAATCAGCAAATATAAATTAAATCTCTTTTTATTTTGAGACACATGTAAATAAATGTTAGAGGAGGGTCAGAGTAGCGATACATTTCTCTAATGTATTAAAATTTGTTTTTCTTTATAGCATCTATAGGGAAGTGCCTATAGAAAAGGGGAATCCTTTGTTTTTATCCACTTATTGCTTCCTTTCTGTTGACATAGCACTTTAAAGTTTAAATGGCTTTAAGCCTACAACATTACACTAAATTTCAGAATAAGGTTAGAGTCATTTTTCACAATTCTCAAAATGAAGAAGGAGCCAAGTGCATATGGGATTTTCAAAGAGTTTGTGATAGGACATATTCTTATCCTCTATTTTCTTTAAAGACCTTCTACTACTTTTCTGAAGCGTCTATTTATTTTTGTATTCAGTCTAGAAAAATAAAGGAAACATAACTTGAACTACTTAGAATATGAAGAGAAATTAATTTTCAGAATATAAAATTAACTCAAATAATCAATTATGCTAATTAAAACTAGTTACATTAATGATTAGTGACTATTAGTTTTTGAGAAAGAATGGGATTTTGTTTCTGGAAAATATTTAGATAATTAAAATAATAGAAGTCATTGATCAAGTGATAAGCATGAATCATAAAACTTCTCCCTGGATAGACTTATTTATTTTGAAATTAGAAAATAGATGGCCAAGTACCCCTGTTATATCTAATGAGGCTGTTAGTTTTTATCCACAGATTACACTCCAGCTCATTATACAAGGGATTAATAATTTCATAATTCTCTGTGAAGTCCAGTATTTTGCATAGAGATTTAATAGAGAGGAAACATGCCTTCTTTTATATATTTGGGAACCACTACTGTACATATAGGAAGAGAATAAGAAGCTCTTTCATGATCTTGAAGGTCAACAATAGGAGCATCCTCAGCACATGTACTTAATGCGCACTATAATTTTCATTTAAAAGTGAATTATTCATAATGTATTTATCTTTTCAAAAATATTAACACAGATTTTCTCACTGATTCATGTAAGAAAGATGAAAAGAATTTGGTAAAATAAGATCCTGGTTTCTGGCTTATTTACTACACTTGAATTATTAATGAAATGTTCTATTACCCCAACAAATGAAATTCTGATTGAAATTCATTGGGGGCTGGAGAGATAGCACAGAGAATAGAGCACTTGCTTTGAAAGTCAACAATCCAGCTTCAATCCTTGGCATCCCATATGATGCCCAAGCCTGCCAGGAGTAAGTTCTGCCAAGAGTTACTCCTGAATGCTTCTAGTTCTGCACCTCAAATAACAACAAAAATGAGACAAACAAAAAGTAAAAGTCATTGGTGACTGTAAGCATGTCTAGATGTGACCAACCCATTTTCCTTCTCCCAACACAAAAATATACATGTTCTGTATAAAATATATAAAATATATATTAAACATATATTGACATATATATATGTCTACTCATTACACATATCCATTATACCGTGAGCATTTTGAATGCCCATATTTTTAATAGATTCTAAACCTCAACTATCGATCTACCAGAAGGTAATATGTCTTTCCCTAGAACATGAATCCTGACAGATCATGTGATCTGCACACTTTCACAAAGCAATGAGATAGAAATTAAACCTGGTCAAAATAGAGGTTCTGAAGAAGATTTCTAAATTTCTACTTTAGGGGCTGGAGTGGGTAGCACAGTGGTAGGGTGTTTGCCTTGCACGTGGCTGACCCAGGAAAGAGAGCGGTTTGATCCCAGGCACCCCACATAGTCCCCATAATCAGGAGTAATTTCTGAGCCCAGAGGAGCAGTAACCCTTAGTGCCACTGAGCACTGGCTATAAAATAATAATAATAATAATAATAATAATTAAGTAATAATTAATAATAATAAAATTCCTACTTCAATCTTAGAAATATTTCTTCTTTCACCTTGGTGACAACCCCAGCTTCCATAATAAAGAATAAAGTCTTTGTAATGTTTTAAAAACATTTTCCATTTGTATATGAAATAAATAACTGGAATGTAGTGTTTCAGTAAGTCTTAAATAACTGCTAATTTGTAAGTCACTGTTCTTTGAAGATTTAAGACCTCTAAGCTTGAATGTGAAGAGAGAATGCCAAGGTCTAGACCTCATAATTTAGTAAGTAACAACAAGCCAGAAAGGTCCTCAAGAGCTGCTAGATGTATTCCAAAATGTAAAGATATACATTAAATACATGCACATGCTTATTTTTCGCACAATATACATGGCTCTCCTGAGGGAAAAAGAATTTTCTGAAATTTTAGGATGACAAAATATATAAATATATATTTATTTTAGAATAACCATCGATATTAGGTTGTAAATGAACTTCTGCTTTGTATTTTTAAATATTTTTTATCAAAATTAGTACACTTTTAATTCAAGAACAGGAATATTATCACATTTTTATATATATAATATGTATTGTATTATTTTCTTATACATTCCATTATGTTTTTCAATTCCTCTACACAAGACAGCTACTATCATGGCACTAAAGTGTGTGCTTTTCCTGTGTAAAATTTTTTGTCTGCTAGCTAAATTTTAAATAAGATTTATTTTATAAAGCCAAAGATTTAATCATCGATTTGTTACATTTTAAATAAAAATTTAAAGATTTCTACTTGGAAATATTTCTTACTGAATAAATTAACCAATTTAAACTTTTGATAGTTTTTTATAAGCCAATTTAAGTCATTCACTTACTGTTTTAGTTTACATTTTGAGTATTCTGTAATTATAATATCTGCTCTCTGTTTTTTCCTTTTATTTCAGCAAACTAAACATTGACATTCTTCTTAATAATGTAAACTCGTGTATTTTCATTGAATATTTTCATTAAATACTTTTTTCAAGGAAGCATATTTTGTATCCTTAGATAATCTTACTTATTCTTTGTATACAAATGGATACTTACTATTCTTAGTGATTTTTATTTTTGGATTGTTATTATTATTATTTATTTATTAGTTATTTTATTGTGGGTTGTGTCTCTTTGATTGTTCCATTAGCCTTTTTTTGCCATTCTCTTGCAATTATCAGAATATTTTTTACTTTTTCCTTATTATTTTGCCACCATCTATCATATCATATCATTCTATAGTGTTTTGGCATTTTAAGTTTGGCATTTAATTATTTAACTGAATGGACTCAGAAAATATGTTTAATTAGCATTACGTTTGTGTGAGCAAATTCTTCTAAACATATAAAAACAGATGGGCATCATGAAGAATAAGCAGAAAAGATGAGACTACAACTGGTATGTTGATTGCTTCCAAAATTATAACAAAGAAAAAAAAGAGAGAATATAAAGTCTAAGAGGGAACACAGAGGCAACAAAAATCCTTTGATAACAGTTGGTGTAAAAGTCCATCACAAAGAATGAGAATAAAACAGTGTTGGCAGGGATGTGGAGAGAAAGGAACTCTTATCCACTGCTGGTGGGAATGCCATCTAGTTCAACCTTTATGGAAAGCAATATGGAGATTCCCTCCAAAAACTGAAATCGAGCTCCCATACGATTCACAGCTATACCACTCCAAGGAATATACCCTAGGACAGACACAAAAATACAATACAAAAACCCCCTTCCTTACACCTATATTCATTGCAGTCTATTCACCATAGCAAAGACTCTGGAAACAACCAAGATGTCCTTCAACAGATAAATGGCTAAAGAAACTGTGGGTACATATACACAATGGAATATTATGCAGCTGTCAGGAAAGATGAAGTCATGAAAATTTCCTATACATGGATGTACACGGAATCTATTATGCTGAGTGAAATAGTCAGAGGAGAGAGAGAGAGAAAGACGCAGAATGGTCTCACTCATCTATGGGTTTTAAGAAAAATGAAAAAGACATGCTTGCAATAATAATTTTCAGACACAAAAAAGAAAAGAGCTGGAAGTTCAGCCTCACCTCAGGAAGCTCACCCAAAGAGTTGATGAGTTTAAGTTAGAGGAAATAACTACATTTTGAACTGTCCTAATAATGAGAAATGTATGAGGGAAATGGAGAGCCTGTTTAGAGTACAGGCAGCGGGGTCGGTGTGGGGAGGAGGGAGACTTGGGACATTGGTTGATGGGAATGTTGCACTGGTGATAGGTGTGTTCTTTACATGACTGAAACCCAAACACAATCATGTCTGTAATCAAGGTGTTTAAATAAAAATAAAAAAAACAGTTGTGTAAAGTCTCAATATACTAGATTTCCAATCAAATGTGAGAATTCATAAAATTTGAAACAGAATTTCATCATAAATTTTTGTGTTTTTTTTCTGCATATAGAATTGACTAAATGACTAGCAAAATACATCACAGGAATTCCATTTTAGAATTTTAATTATTATTATTATTATTTAATACTTTACAATATTGTCCATTTTTATCAACTCAATTCTTTTTTATGGAAATATGGAAAACATTTCAATCAGCAAGCATGTATGTGTTATTAGTATACTGAACGAAAGGCCAATGAATGACATAATGACTCTACCTTCTTGAAATCTATTTTCAGGTCTAATTAAAGTCATAGTACTCTAACAGAGATTTTTAAAGTAATATACCATAACTGATTCTTCATATAAGTATTTCAGGGTTTTTTTTTTTTAATAAAATATCAGGTATCTTATATGATCTATCAATTCACTGCTGTGATTTAAGTTTTTATTGATTAAAATAATGTTCAAATTTCTGATATTATTATGCATTCTTTACATTCAACCAGATTATGTTGGCTAAGTATTCTTTTTACAAATACTAAAACGGGAAGCTCTTGAGATAATACATTGGCAAGGAGATTGACTTTGCATGCTCTTACCCTGGCTTCCATACTCAGCACTTCTCTGAGCATCAATCACCAAACACTAACAAAATATAGCAAGACAGATACACCTCACATAAAATTAAATCAGCAGAATAATAATAAATAAAGTCCAATTAATTAAAAGTCACCCTTATAAAAAATTTTCTCACACTCCATTCTTCTTCTTCTTTCTTGTATTTTTTATCTGTTTTTTTTTGTTTGTTTGTTTTATTGCACTTTCCACAGCATTTCTAGTCTGTCCTCCTGATAATTTGTTATTTGCTACCAGGCACGGGTAGGAGGAAAGATACATGTGAGAATGATAGTGAAAAAGATGCATCATCGTCCATGTACAAAGAGTGACATTAGAAATACTGTAAATAAAATAATGAAAGCTATTAATTAAAATGTACAAGATAAATTAATGCTTCTTTTTGTACCACAACTAGCAAGTGCTCATGAATAACTTCATATCTTTGAGTACATTAATCACTCACTGGCCAAATTGAGGGGACCATAGGGAATGCTTAGGATATAATCTAGGCTGTCTGCCTGCAAGACAAGAACTATTACCACTCTGTACTATTTCTCTGGCCCATATTTTTTTTTAATTTTGGATTAAAAAAATAGGAGTCTAGAATCTTGAAACATTGGTTTGGCAAGGTACAATAATTTTGAACATCAAAACTGTAACCAATTGACACCATTGGACATGTGACCTCATCTAAAATAAAAATATTTAAAATACTAAAATAAAGGATGATTACTACTCTCATCTTATTTCAGGAAAATCTTATTTTAAGAATAAACAAAAATTAAGAAATATTACAATATAACATATTTTCTAAAGTGTTGAGGCCCACATGATTATATTAAACTCTAATGTCAGATTGGTTGTACAGTGTATTATTCTCTTGCCTTGGAAGCAACCAAAACTGAGATCAATCCTATTTTCCTACATATGGTCTCCTAAGGTGTCTCCATGAGATTTTTTGAGTACAGAAATAATTGTGAAATACTAATAGGGTTATAGAACAACACATCAAATGACCTAGTAAAATACAAGAATTAAAAATTTTATAAACTTAAAGTGATGAGTAACTTTCCTAGATGCCTTCTTTTCAAATCTGCATTGTACTTTAATTTTAAGAAATCATCCAATTGTATTTTTAAGGAAACATACAAAAATTAAGGGGCCGGAGGAAAATAGCGCAATGGTAGGGCATTTGCCTTGCACACAGCTGACCCAGGACGGACCTGGGTTCAATCCCTGTGTCCGATGTGGTCCCCGGAGCCAGAGCACATAGCCCAGGAGTAACTCTTTTGTGTCACTGGGCATGGACCCAAAACAAGCAAAAAAGATTATATCAAAATTAAATACTCCTCTTTTCTATAATTTCTAAAATATGTTTACCATGATATTGTTTTCAATGTTTTTCATTGTAAAGTATTTATAAATAAGATATAGGGATTTGTGTCTTTAATTGTTATATATGTATTTGTTCTCCCCCCCAACATAAGACTAACAAATTGACATATTTACTTTCTAGTGTGTCCCTCACAAAATTTGACATTTTATGGTCACTTTTTCCACCATTTATTAAACAAATTTCTTCTTAGAACAAAAATGTTATAATATATTATAGATCCAGCTATAAATATACATATGCATATAGAGGTAGAGACAGCTATAGTACAGATATGTATTTATATATACATATATAAAATTATTTATTATCAGAAAAATCATCTCACTATGGGGGAGTTTTACATGTTTATCAGAATACACAGTAATTCCAATTGTATAGTTCAAATTCAAACTCAAAATTGAGAACCTGACTTATCTTTGATATAAACTTCAGACCCAGTGCAAAAAAGGTCTAGGTATGAAAAATCAAAATAGTTGAAATCTGAAAAAAAGTGAGAAATATTCTATATTGACTCAACTAAATTCTAAAACAGATCTTTGCTCTTTGTCATTGAGCATCTCAACAGTCTAGAAACAAATGCATTGGTTTATGTATTCTTCTGTATTCATTCTACTTATTTATCTGAATGCTGTTTTTTGCCCAAACTACTCTCACATTTAAATTTGAGAAATTATCTGTGCCCCCAATGCCATTCATTTTTGCAGATAAAATTAATGTCTACAACAGTGTTCCATAAAGCGTGTTGAAAAAATGATTCTCTGAATCTCATTCAATTTTTTAGCCTGCTATTTAATTTATATTAACAGTTCATATGACCTTAGGATCTTTTGACATTTGTCCCAGACAATCTGCAAGCAAGTGCTTCAAGAAAATTAGCAAGGCCATGTCTTGCAAACAGTGACCTCATTAGCTCCATTACTTAAACTCTTGAGACAAGACACGTTTATAATCTATTATATTTTCTTCTCTCAGGTACTTGCTCTCAGACTGTTCTGCTTGTAGACCTCGTTGATGATTGTTCTTTTTAAAAAGCTTTGTAAATTATTCGGGTTGAGTTTTGTCTTTCTATGTTGGTGTTCTTTCATATATAACTATAATAATTGATTTTCCCTCACATACTTTCATAGGTTCTTTTGATATATCTCACCATAAGTTGCTAAAGCAAGTAGGAGGTTTGTGAGTTCTTAATGAATCTTATCTGTAGAGCTACATATTCCAGAATAAAAAGCAAAGAAAATAGATCTTTTTTTTTGAGCATCCATATTGAACAAAATAGCAATCTGCACACCAAAAAACTTCTTTTCTTCAAAATATTGAATTTGTGTATATTTTTCATCTCTATGGTCAACCCTTTCTCATTTTGAATTATATAATGTAGCAACTAAAACAGAGAGAGAAAAAAAAGGCAAGATACATAGTACTTGTTTTAAGGCAGCTGTCCTGAGAGACCAGAGAAACAGTATGAAGATTATGATGATTGTCTTGGATGTGAATAATTCTGGCCAATTGTCAGCACAGCATATAAACTCTGCCACCACTGGAAGATATACTGGAGAGCACAGCCATTAGTAAGCTATGCTAGTTGTACAAACCCCAAATGTTTTCAAAGTAAAGTAACAAGAGAACCAAGTATAAAAACATTTATCAAACAAAATATGTTTATACTCTATTCTAACAGTAGAAAATTTACAGTTTTTATCCTTGGACAATGAATGTAGCTCAGTGGTTTGGCATTTGCCTTGCAAGCAGAAGGCTGTGCCTTCAAGATCTGGCATTATCTCTCTTGTGGAGTGTGTTATCTCAGTGGTACTGTATTTATTCGAGTATAAAGCGCAAAATTTTCTACCAAAAAAAAAAAAATCAAAGTTTGGTGCGAGTTATAAACGAAGGCGGGGGTGGGGTGTCAGTGGCGGCCGGTCCAATGAGGGCGCAGGCTAATGTGAGTTCGCACTGTGCCTTTTCTGGGCTGGCCTATCTTTCATGACATCCTGGGTTAAAACATCATGGGAAGACAGACCAAAAGAAATGATCAAGAGTTTTTTTGAAGACAGGCATCAGCTGTCAAATAGACGGACAGAAGACGACCTGCTGTGGAATTCAGACTCAGAAGAAAGCGAAGACACTGGAGAAACAGATGTTCCTGCCAACGGGGACTGATGAAAAATTAACTCGAGAAGAATGGAAACAACTCTTTAGTGTATCTGATGATGAATTTGACTTGGAAGCATTTTAAATAAATATTGTTACCGGTCATTTTATTTTGGTATTATGTTTATACCAGTTTACGTTGCCAATAAATGATTTTTATCATGGCCACACATGTTCAACAACTTTTTTTGGTTAATTGCAATGCTTGGTGTGAAACAAAATTTTATACCGATTTTTAATCTAAAATTGTTATACATGCATGAGCGTTATACTCAAATAAATACGTATTTCCCCTTCTATTTCCAAGATCACAAACAAATGGGCAGTCTCCAGTGCAATGCAACTACATGAGTGTAAGCCTTGCAGTGGAGTATTTGACTCACAAATCAAGGAAGCAATGACAGTAATAAAAAAGTAAAAGGAATAGAAACAATTTAAAGGGAAACATGTGCGTGTTTATGTTGTTGCATATAAACATAATATGTACACTGAAATAATATCTATAGCATATAAAAAAGAGGGTTACAGTCTTTTGGGCCCAATTTGACTTGCTACTCTGTTATCTAAAGATAGCTTACTTATTGTAAATCATGTGCAATATTTAGATTTAGAAACTTAATGTCTTTTATTCATTTGCTTCATTGGTTTTTTTCGTGGGAGAGACTGTGGCAATAGTAAGTAGACATGACACAAAGTAGGTGCTAGCTTCTCTTAAAATATTTGCCCTTGGGCCCGGAGAGATAGCACAGCGGTGTTTGCCTTGCAAGCAGCCCATCCAGGACCAAAGGTAGTTGGTTCGAATCCCGGTGTCCCATATGGTCCCCCGTGCCTGCCAGGAGCTATTTCTGAGCAGACAGCCAGGAGTAACTCCTGAGCACAGCCGGGTGTGACCTAAAAACCAAAAAAAAAAAAAAAAAAAAATATTTGCCCTGTTTAACTTCACAGTTAAAGATTGTCAACACAAATCTGATGTTTAACTTTTCTTCAGTAAATAATTAATGGAGGGTACCACTTATACTGATGCGAATCTTAACTCTAAATAAACAGACTGTTGATACTGTAATACTGGAAGATTAAATACTGTACTTGGTTTAATCACCTTACTAAATAATTAACTTTAGTATTTTGGTGATTGTTTTTGAAATTTTAATTTCTAAGTACTTTAATTATTTTGCCAAATTGTTATCTTGATATTTGTATTACTTGGATTGATGTTTTCATGAAATGTGTTATGAAGTTCTTATGTACATGAAGAAACAATATTTATTTGTTGACAGAGATGTTACAGTCAAGTGATCACATTATTTATGAATAAATTTTAATTTCCACAATGCTAATCTAATGTCAATATGCTCTGGGAAATAAAATGAAAGATATTAGATCAAAGATAATAGGGGGAATTTATCAGAGATACCACAGAGATACTGAGATCAGATAGGATTACTATAAACAACTTTAATGCCATTAAATTGGAGATACCAGATAAATATAAAAAGTTACAATGATACATATTCTAAGACTTAGTAAGGTGAAAATGTAAAAGTAAACAAAATTATTAGTAAAGAAATGGAAATAGAAATAAAAATTTCCAGCTACTATTAAAAATAGTATGGTAATAATATTGAGATAATAGATTATCAATCCACAGTAGGTATATTGCAAAAAATAGCAACGAGTATAGATAGAGCAAAAACAGGATCTCCCTGACAATGTTGGTTGTAAATGAGCACTATGATAAGAACTGAGTTCTAAAAGGAGAAAAATAGTAAAAAGCATGATATTCTTTCAGTAACAATATTGCAAAACTCAGTTTCAAAAAGTAAAAAAAGGAAGAAAAGAAAGAATGAAACAAAGAAAGAAAGAAGAAAAAAGGAAGAAAGAAAGAAAAAAAGAGAACAAGAAAGAGAAAAGAGAAAGAAATAAAGAATGAAAGAAAAAGAAAAAGGAAGTTATTTTATAATAACATTTTCTGATGACAACATAAATGATACCACCATTAAAAATAATAAACCAATATCCCTTATGAATAATATTGCAAAAATTCTGAACAAAATATTTGGCAATCATGTTAACATTACAAGGGCTCATAAACTATGATGATATAGGATTTATTGAATAAAAAAGGAAAACAATACACAGAAATTGTGTTACATAATATAAACAAAAAATGACATATGACAATTTAAAATATACACTGAAGATTTTCATCATGACTGTGCACCTGTTTATTATAAACACACTCAGCAGGAGCCAGAGCTGTGGGCTCAAGCGGTAGGGCATTTGCCTTGCACACGCTAGCCTAGAACAGAACATGGTTTGATCCCTCCTGTGTCCCATATGGTCCCCACATCAGGAAGAATTTATGAGTGCATAGCCAGGAGTAAACCCTGAGAATCATCGGGTGTAACCCCAACACCAAACCAAAACAAAACAAAACAAAAACCCACATTCAATAAATGGGGAATAGAAAGCACTTGGTCCATATAGCCAATGTCATATAGAGCACACAGACAACTAAGTCCATATTTATTGGTTAAAAAATGGAAAGCTTTTTCTCTAAGATCTAGCACAAAGGTAAGTATAATTATCTCCATATTCTTATTCACTATAGAATTCAAAGTTCAAGGCACAGTAGTTGGTAAGAAAAAGACTTTAAAATTCACCTGAATTATTATATGAAGATTATAATATGTAATGATAGAAATGCCTAGACACCACTATAAGTCTTCAAGCAACAATGAAATGTACAATGAAATGTACAAAATCAGGGCCCTGAGAGATAGCACAGCGGTGTTTGCCCTGCAAGCAGCCGATCCAGGACCAAAGGTGGTTGGTTCGAATCCCGGTGTCCCATATGGTCCCCCGTGCCTGCCAGGAGATATTTCTGAGCAGACAGCCAGGAGTAACCCCTGAGCACTGCCGGTGTGACCCCCCCCCCAAAAAAAAAAAGAAATGTACAAAATCAGTACATAAAAATCATGATATTTATATGCAAGACATGTTGCGACATTAAGGATAATGCGGGACGGTGAGGAAGGATGAGTAGTCCAGAAAGTGCCTGGGGACAGTGGTAAAAGAATATTGAAAGAGGTGGCAAAGGTGTAGTAGGGATAATTCTGTGACTGTAAACATAGTTGTCTCTTTTAATAATCAGTTAATCACACCAATAAATGAACAACTAAAATTTATATTCTTAGACAATGGCAAGATTATTATTTTCTAGAAGTTAGAATTAATGTCTAGATGTCAATGAATATTTGATCAATTAATGGATACCAAAGAAGACTAGAGAAATCTGAGTTGACTGGTTTGAATATATTCTGATATATGTGCGATCCTTGGGCCCCTTACTGATAAAAAGTTGGCACATTTGTTAGAACTAAGTTATATGGATTGTGCAGCTTATTATTATTACCCCAATATACATGAGTAGTATCCTACAGCATTGTTTCATTATTCATAGGCACATTAAAATGGGGAGATCTTATATGTATTGAAAGTCCTTATCTAATAGGGATAGGGACACCTAATTTTTTTATTGCAGGGGGCTGTTCATCCTGAATATTTGTCATAGTGTTTTGAATTAGGCTTAATTGATAAAACATTGGCTATTCAGCCCGTTCACCCCTGAATCTTGGGTCCCATCTTTGGAACCTTCACAGTTTTCTGCACCCCTACCAGGAATCAACCTCTACTGGGGAAGGTAATAATGTTGCTCTGACACCAACTTGCTCTCAGAATGGGATCATATGGCACCTCGATTACTTAGAAATAGAAACAACTGTGTCTTTTGGCCATGAAAAAATGTTCCACATCACTAATCATCAGGGAGATGCAAATCAAAACAACGATGAGATACCACCTCACACCCCAGAGAATGGCACACATCACAAAGAATGAGAATAAACAGTGTTGGCGGGGATGTGGAGAGAAAGAAACTCTTATCCACTGCTGGTGGGAATGCTGTCTAGTTCAACCTTTATGGAAAGCGATATGGAGATTCCTCCAAAAACTGGAAATCGAGCTCCCATACGATCCAGCTATACCACTCCTAGGAATATACCCTAGGAACACAAAAATACAATACAAAAACCCCTTCCTTACACCTATATTCATTGCAGCTCTATTCACCATAGCAAGACTCTGGAAACAACCAAGATGCCCTTCAACAGACGATTGGGCTAATGAAACTGTGGTATCATATACACAATGGAATATTATGCAGCTGTCAGGAGAGATGAAGTCATGAAATTTTCCTATACATGGATGTACATGGAATCTATTATGCTGAGTGAAATAAGTCAGAGAGAGAGAGAAAAACGCAGAATGGTCTCACTCATCTATGGGTTTTAAGAAAAATGAAAGACACCCTTGTAATAATAATTTTCAGACACAAAGGAGAAAAGAGCTGGAAGTTCCAGCTCACCTCAGGCAGCTCACCACAAAGAGTGATGAGTTTAGTTAGAGAAATAACTACATTTTGAAACTGTCCTAATATTGAGAATGTATGAGGGAAATGTAGAGCCTGTTTAGGGTACAGGGGGGGTTGGGTGGGGAGGAGGGAGATTTGGGACTTGGGTGATGGGAATGTTGCACTGGTGATGGGTGGTGTTCCTTTTATGACTGAAACCCAAACACAATATGTATGTAATCAAGGTGTTTTAAATAAAAAAATTATGCATTAAAAAAAAAAAACGAAATAGAAACAACTTGTTTTCAGTGTGACGTTTCCCTGCTTCACAACCTAATGATTAGATGAAACCAGAAAAACGCTTTGTGATACCCTGACCACAGATATAGGATTTGAGCAAAAAACAAAGATCTCTATTTATTGAAGCTTGACTGCAAAAATTCCAGATGAAGGAGAAACTTTTCTGAGACCATGAAGAAAGGCTTTGGTGTTAGACAACTTAGTATGCCCAGAGATGTACGTGGTCTTATGTCCAAGATGCTTCATGGGTAGGAACACCCCGTCTTTTTAGGCCAAAGGTTTTTTACCTTCTATATTTTCCCAAACTTTTCCCTTACACTTATAAAAAAAAAAAAAAACAAAAAAAAAACAACTGCTGCTACACATTTTTTATTTCTTAGATAGCGGCTAGTGTTTTTTTTTCCTAGAAACTTGGACACTACTTTGTTTTAATTCATATTTCTGCAATTTTCTCTATAGAAACTAAGGAAGAAAATTAAAGAAAAGGATGGTGGCCAGGGGCTAAGAGGTCTCAAGAGCATTGGTGAAAAAAAATATAAAGAACTAAATATCCAAGCCAATGTCAACAATAGAATCAAGAACTGATAACAATCTAAACTTTAAATGGGTCTGTTATACTGGTGGGTCAGGAGGCAAAGGGTCGGTGGTATAGGATGCACTCTGGGAATATTGGTAGAGAAAGGTCACACTGGTGATGGAATTGACCCTGATTCATTGTATAATTGAATTTCAACTATGAAGGACTTCTGTAAATCCCAGTAATCTTAATAAAATAAAATTTTAAGAAAGAAGTTGGCATTTAGCGTTGTGTAGACAGTCTGAGTGAACTGATTATAAAATTATTCATGTGACTCTTTGTATTTAAATAAAATTGACTAAATGTTTAATTCTAGTATTACTAAGTGTGCACATATCGAGAAATTCTATTTTGCTTACTTTGAGAGTCCATATAGCTGGCCAATAACTCAGAATAATATATTTGGTAGCCAAAAGTGGCTGGTGGAAGTTTATTTGTCATAGCTCCGACTAAACCATTTATTTAAAGAGATCTATTTGGTGCGATATTGTGGGTCTGTAACAATTAAGCAGGCCGTTCCAGCTGTTGTCTAATGTACAGGAATTAAAATAATTTTCTTTATTCGGTTGATTTAAGCTATATCTTTACAATTTCTTTTAAAATGTTTTGAGCAAGCCTATCTAAATATAACTGATACAATTGTAAACAGAATAAAGTCTCTTTATTTAGCAAATAATTTAATAAACCCCTTGCCTTTTCAACCCTTGGACACTGGCGAGTTGAGGGTCTGCAATCTTAAGGCCTGTAAAATAATTTATGTGCACACGCATGTAATGAATAAAGATTTGGAAAAGTTCCTCACGTTACCATATAATATATTAGCTGGTCAATAATCCAAGCCCCTTCCTGGAGCTCTGGAAAAAGAAAGAAAAGAGAGTTTATTTCTATCCAGTTAACCCTTTAATCTGAGAGAAAAACCTCAGACCTGGAAGGGTGTGACCATCCAGTTTCCCCTCAATCTAATGAGCTGCATTCAAAGATCAATGAGAAACACTTTTCAAAGATTGATTAGAAACAGACCAAATCTAGTCATTCCCACAAATAAGTGTATCATTACTTTGTACTAAAAATTTATGTATTAACTTTACTGTTTTAACTTAAGTTCTTCTATTAGTTTTTATTTCTAAATCACACATGTGTGTCATTCTATTTGCACAATGGGAAGTAATGAAACTAGAAATAAACCTTTTTTTTATATTTATTTGTATTTTTTGTTTTTTATTTGAGACACTGTAATTTACAATATTGTTAATGATAGGATTTCATACACACAGTGTTCCAACATGGTACCCTCATTGAGGTCATTATCAATATCCCCAATAGTAGTGTTTATGAATTAAAATATATATCACTCTTTAGCTTGTTTTTAAACTATTTAATTCTAAAGTTTTATAATTTTTGTATTACTATAGGAACAACATTTTATAATAATTTCCCCAAAGTGTATTTAATATAGTTAAAATAATTTCCTCATTGAATTTTTGTCAAGTTAATAGGTTGGTCATGAAAATATTTTTGTTCAACTGTGAACAAATTTTACAAATTATACCAAGCATGAAAATACAATCAAACTATTTCTTAAAACTTGCTGCTAGGAAATAAATTTATTTGATGAACTTTAATTCTCATAAATATTATATATCTAACACACATTATTAAGATATATTCCAATAGATTTTATAATCAGTGGAGAAGTTTTGTATAGGTACTTGGGTGATCAATATACATGGTTTAAATTGTCTACGCTTTAAATACACAATGGACATATTAATAATTTAAAAATATTGACCACTGAATAAAAGTTATAAAAAACAATATCTAATGCACTTCTTTGAGACTTCCGTTCTATTTTCTCAAAGAGCCATTGCTAGAAAATATTTTTTGTGGGTGGGCGGATTTGTCTGGGCCACATGTGGCACTTAGGGATTACTCCTGGCTCTGTGCTTAGAAATTACTCATGGTGGTTTTCCACAACTTTGGTGACTCAATCTGAGTTTTCATATCATTTATTACCTAAAAGTAGAAGTGAATTACAAACAGACACAAAAAATAGCTTTAACACTTGGAACATAAAATCCTCATATGAACAAATGGGGGTCAGAAACAAAATACAAGAGGAAATAAAAAAGATTCCTGGAAAATAAATAAGAATAAAGACCATTAATTAATAGTATTTGTTAGTACTGTGAAAGCATTATGAGAGGAAAATTTAAATTTTTCTAACATTTATCATGGAAGGAAAAATTGCCTCAATAAATAAGTTAATGGCAAAGCTTAAAATTGGAAAATTACTAAAAAAATGAGACAAAATTAGGCAGGCAGAAGGAATAATAAAATTTAGAGAAGATGTAATGAACTAGACATCCACAAAACAGTTTAAACGGTCAATGAATCAAGAGCTTGTCCTTTGAAAAGAAAACATAAAGAGAATTTTAAACAGAGTAATGTTACTACAGATACTAAAGAAACTTCAGTAGCTAGTAATTATTATTCTTGAGAGACATCTTTAACACAAAACAGAGAAAACTGGAGGAAATGTATAAATTTTGTACTACACTAATTTATATAAAGTTTGAAATCAAGATGATCTTGAATATCTGAACAGACCAGATCTATCATGATTGAGGAAATCAAAATGTAATAAATAGCTTTCCAAAAACAAATCTCAAGCCCTGATGAATTTATTAGTGAATTCTTTCAAACATTTTGTTGTTTGGTCTGGTTTTGAGGCCATGCCTGGCGACTCTCAGTGGTTACTGTCAGTTCTGCTCTCAGAAATTGTTCCCGGGAGGCTCAGGAACCATATCAGGATGATCAGGGATTGAACTCAGGTTCATTCCTGATTAATAGCATGCAAGGCAAATGCCCTATAATTGTGATATCACCGAGACCCATGACCATCTGTCAAACAATTTAAAGAAGACTACTGCCAATCATTTTCAAAATCTTCAAGAAAAGTGAAGAAATAAAAACACTCCAAGATAGTTTCTATGAAGTTAACATCACATTCACATTGATAAAAAAAAAAAAAAGCAGCAAACAGGTCACATACACCACAAAAAAACAGCATGCACCAACCTATCTTGATGAGAAACAGATGCAAGATTCTCAAAAAAATTCTAACCAAAGCTAATCCAATTGCTCATCAAGAAGGTTTAACATTATGGCTAGTAGGAATTCATTACAGAGATGAAAGGATGTTTTATCCTTTGCAATTTACCCAACTATAATATACCATATTAATAAAAGAAAAAATAAAATCATATGATGTATTTGAGATGCAGAGAAGGGATTTGACCCAACCCATTGTCCAATGCCCCATTCATGATAAATACCTCATCAAGATGGAAATTAAAACGATATACCTCAATATAACCAAGGACCATTTTCTACAAGCACTTGAAAAACTTTATCCTCGGGGCCGGGTGGGTGGCGCTAAAGGTAAGGTGCCTGCCTTGCCTGCGCTAGCCTCTGGACGGACCGCGGTTCGATCCCCGGCGTCCCATATGGTCCCCCAAGCCAGGAGCGACTTCTGAGCGCATAGCCAGGAGTAACCCCCTGAGCGGTCACCGGGTGTGGCCCAAAAACCAAAAAAAAAAAAAAAAAAGAAAAAAAAAAGAAAAACTTTATACTCAATGGGAAAAAACTAAAAACATTTTCCCTAAGATTCTGCCTTAGACAACTTTGCCTCCCTCATCAGTTCTTTCCATATCATATGAATGTACTTACCATAGCATTAGGCAAGAAAAAAATGAAGAGCATCCAGATAAGAAATGACGCAGTTTCAGATCTCTCTGTGTGCAGATGACATGATTCATATTTAGAAAATCCCTAAAGATTCTCACAAAGCTTTTAGAATAAATATGTTTATATCATAAAATATAACTGAATATTATGCAAAATATATGCTTTTTTATTATACAAATAATCAGAGAAGAAAGTGATATCAAAAACAACATTAACAATTATGCCTCAGAATGACAAGTAACTTAGAAACGGTTAAGCTAAAGCAATTAAATACTAGAACAAAGAAAATTACAAAACCACTGCTTCCAAGAAATAAGAGGACATGCAGACATCTAATTCCATCAAAAAACCATGGGTGAGAAAGAAATGGACACTTTGACAAAGAAGAAATACAAATGCCAAAAAAGCACATGAAAAAAATGCTCCACATCACTAATCATCTCAGGAAGATGCAAATCAAAACAAACTATGAGGTACCACCTCCATAGCACAGAGATTCGGCACACATCACAAAGAATGAGAAAACAAGCAGTGTTGGCTGGGATGTGGAGAGAAAGGAACTCCTCTATTCACTGCTGGTGTGAATGCCGTCTAGTCCAACCTTTATGGAAAGCGACTATGGAGATTCCTCTAGAAACTGGAAATTGAGCTCCCATCTCGATCCCAGCTATACCACTCTAGAAATATAGTCTAGGAACACAAAAATACAATACAAAAATCCCTTTCTTACACCTATATTCATTGCAGCACTTTTTACCATAGCAAGACTCTGGAAAGAACCAAGATGCCCTTCAACAGGTGAATGGCTTAAGAAATTGTGGTACATATACACAATGGAATATTATGCAGCTGTCAGGAGAGATGATGTAATTAAATTTTCCTATACATGGATGTACATGGAATCTATTATGCTGAGTGAAATAAGTCAGAGAGAGAGAAAGACATGATCCCCATGTATATGATTCATTAATCTTTTTGTTTGTTTGCTTGTTTTTGGGCCACACCCGGTGATGCACAGGGGTTAATCCTGGCTATGAGCTCAATAATCGCTCCTGGCTTGGGAGACCATATGGAAAGCCAGGAATTGCTATGCTTAAATAAATATTAAATATAGTCATTAAATCAAATTGACCTTATTAAAGCAAACTAAAACAAAATTTAGCATACATAATTATCTTTAAATAATATCATAGCAGCGATATTCTATATGTTGCAGTAATATTTTTGTTGTTGTTTGGTTTGGGGGCTACATCCAGATATTCTCAGGGATTATTCTTGATTCTGCACTGTTTTTCCCGGTGCTTTTTGAATCAAAAGTACCCAAGTAAGCCAGAGTGTATAGCTAATGCCCTACCTGCTACATATGCTTTCCAACTAAAGTATTTTTCTTTAGAGCTCTGCATTCTGTTTCCTTGTTTTTATTGTAGAGATGGAGGCACAATTTAGACAGATAGGGCATGTTCAGGGTGGTATGGCCATAGACAAGGAGACACAATTTAAATTGAAGCACAACTAAGTTAGAATCCATGGTTTGAAATATAAAAAAAAATAAGTAAAATGGTGTTTAATAGATGTTGAGTAATAAAATGCAATTAGAGCAACCATAATATATCAAATACACCCAAATCAAACAAACCATTATACATGGCTGATAACCTTTAAACTATAATATCCCACAATAGGTTCCAAAATTATTTTGAATATCAATTTGTAAACATGTTAAGGAATTGCAAAGAAAAATTTCAGGAATTTGTACATTTCTTTTTCAGGAAAAAGTAGATCAGTAATCATGCAACTAATTCACAACTCCCTAAAACACTATGGCCTGACAGTAGAAAGTCAAGATATGTAATTGGGCTATCCAAAGGAATCAAGTGAATCTTTAGCCAAGCATTACCTGCTAGCACGAGGATTTCACAGTTTCCAATATAAAGGGCTGAAAGAAAGCAGCAAGAGCCACTTTATTTCTGCAGAACAGTCTTGCCAAAGTGCTCAAACCACAAGCAAGAGGACTATATATACCAGTGACACTATCTTAGAAAAAATCATCACTGTTTCTTCCGCATGAGCTGCAAAGCCTTTGCCAATTTTCTGGGGAATTCAAACTTGAGCCAATTGAAATGGTTGGCATTCATTCTACCCAGCATTATGCTAGACTGCTCACACAGATGAGTCAGACCAGTGCCTTCAATAAATTCTTTATCTAGATATTTGATTTATAATTAGCATTTTTGGATTCACCGTCAATGTTTGACTATGACAGGGAGACAATTCAATGCTTTCTTTAAAAAAAAGAAAAGACCTTTTTTTGTCACAGTAGTAAAATGTGTGTGTGAAAAAATTCTGTCACTCACAAAATCTCAGGATCTGACTGTCAGAGGAACTTCAGCAGTTATTTTAGGAATGTTAATGGAATAGGCAACCATTCTGTATCTTGTACCTGAAGTAAATGTCACAGTTAATGTGCATTGAGTATTATAGTATGTTTTCAGCAGAGTATACAAGACACTCCAATAGCATTCCCCCTGGTCCCCATCAGACCCAATGAATATCAAAAATCTAAGGTGGTTTCTATGTGATTCCATGTTAACTGACTGAGGGGAGAATAATTCATTGAGCACAGTTTGACATAGCATTTCTTATAGCATTTGTAGAGTATTTTCAAAATAAGTATATAACTAAAGGAAGCACATAACTCAGCAATTCCACTCAGTTTAATTTAATAATATATTTTAACTATTTTTTTTACATACTAAGGACAAATATTATGTGCATGTGGATAATTATCTTAGGGTTTATTTTACTGAAGGAATAACAATAATTAAAGCACTCTGCTGTGCCATGGAAGTGGTAAATTCATCACTCAGTACATAATTTTACCTATTGAGAGAATGTTTCCTGTGAAGGTTATGTGTCACTTGCACTAGGCCATGTTGCCTCAGTTATTTTGGTTAAATTTAAAATTGATGCTTCTGTGCAGTTGTCTAGGGAGCAGATTAATATTTAATTGGAGAATTCTTAGTTGGGTAGATTTCCCTTCATGATGTGATGAGGCTCTATTGAAAAGTGTAATGGAATACAGATTGACCTTAACTAAACAAAAAACGAATTCAAGCTAGCACACTGCTCTTGAATCCAGAAAAATATACTACTTCTCTGATGTCAAGTATGTGTACTGACCTTGCAGAGTTTAGCTTTCATTGTCATATGAAATGCTTATTAAAATAAATCATTTCTTGCCCCATGCCTACTCTTCATTCTGTGTCAATCACACACATACATACATTCCCTCTCAATTCCTCTCTCTCTCCCCTCTTATTTATCAGGAGATTTTCAGAACAACATGCACCTCGGGCATTTGCAAAATCTCTGAAAGTATACATAGTGCACAGTTAAATTTATTTTTAACTAAAATAATTTTTAACTAATAGGATAACATTATTTATATAAAGTTTACTAAAGCATACATATATGATGTGGAAAGAAAATAACTGTTAGGGAAATCCAGTGATGAACCATTATTCCATGTGTTTAACGAGGTCTTTATACCGTCTGTACTAATAAATTGACAGCTTGAATATGTATTGGAGTTTGAATAAACAACAAAATATTTTCTTTATTTTATTGATCACTATAATTATACCAGCTCTATAAATTGAAGAAATCATAATATCAAAAAATTGATACTGAATTTGTCTATATCATTGACTTTCGTGGAAAATAGGAATAATTGCACAACTTCTGTGAAATATTAAGTACTTGATACTTTTAATTAAAATTTAACTTTATTGGTATATATTTGTCTGAGCAATTATAATATATTGTGTACTCTGCTGGATTTTGATATGTGTATATCTTAAAAAATGGTTCTTAAAATTCCATTCTGCAATTGACATTTTTATACATATAATTTATTTTTCTAATTATATTTATAATGCAGGTTTTGAGACAAATTTATGAGTTTAATGTATGCACTTTTTATGTAGCTAACATTGTCTCAGTCCCTGGAATACTATAGGCTCACTAAATCTAAAGGTTTGTTCCTTGAGCAAGGAGCTAAGCATAAGTCCAGCCCCCCTGGAATCTGTGTGTGTTAGAAACAATAAATAATGCCTATTAATTATGTTACTTAGAAGTTTAGTTCACAGTGATCCTTTTAATTTTGAGATGCGTGTGTGTTGTTCTAATTATATTTTGCTTTCTCTGAATTTTTATTTTTTTGATTTTTGGGTCACACCTGACAGTGCTCAGGGGTTACTGCTGGCTCTATGCTCAGAAATCACCCCATGGCAGGCACCATTTGGGATGCTGGAATTTGAACCACCGTCCTTCTGCATGAAAGGCAAATGCCTTACCTCCATGCTATCTCTCTGGCCCCTGCTTCTCTGAATTTTCAATACCAGTATTATCATATGCCTGATTATATTTTGTAAGATAAACAATTCTTTGATGAAAAAATGTGATAGAATGAGGTAGGACAATATGTTATTCTTTTGAGAAAATTTAGAGTCGTCTTTCTCAAGAGGCAAGAAGTTTAAAAATTTCATTTTCATTTTACCATTGAGACGAGTGATGATCTATTTTATGTTCATCTTTCAGAGTATGTTCATTATTCTTGTTCTCTTTTCAGTGTCCTGAGTAAAACAGTTGTGAGATCAAACAACAACAAAAAAAAACAACACAATAGTGTTGAGTCAAAGCTAATTCCATTGGATATTTTTCTGCAATATTTCTATCTTCTCTTCACCCTTAGCACTTGCATGTCATCAAAAATAAAAATGAAAATAAGTTTGGCCTCTTTGTAGAAATCAATGTGAACATGCCTCAAAAGAAGAAGGATAGACAGAGCCTTGGCTGGGCCCAGAACACTCCGAATGCCAGGATTTCTTGGTGTGTTTGCCTGGTATGTTGGGGGCTCTGGGCAGGACAGCTAGCCATAGGACCCCTGGGCTGACCACTTAGTCCAGGGGAACAGATTCCCCCCACACCAGGCGGGTCTTCAGGGCCACGCCTGGTTAATCGGGACCCTGGGGGGGAGGGGTGGAAAATCCTTCCTAGCATCCAAAAACCACAGAGGCTCGGCTGGGACCAGAACACTCCACATGCCAGGATTTCGTGGGCTTTTGAATGGTATGATGGGGGCTCTGGGCAGGACAGCTAGCCATAGGACCCTGGGCTGACCACTTTGTCCAGGAGAGCATGATTCCCACCACACCAGGCGGGTCTTCAGGGCCACGCCTGGTTAATCGGAGCCTTGGGGGGAGGGGGGTGAGAAATTCCTCCCTAGGCATCCAAAAACTGCAGAGCCTTGGCTGGGCCCAGAACACTCCGAATGCCAGGATTTCTTGGTGTGTTTGCCTGGTATGTTGGGGGCTCTGGGCAGGACAGCTAGCCATAGGACCCCTGGGCTGACCACTTAGTCCAGGGGAACAAGATTCCCCACACCAGGCGGGTCTTCAGGGCCACGCCTGGTTAATCGGGCCCTGGGGGGGAGGGGGTGAGAAATCCTTCCTAGGCATCCAAAAACCACAGAGGCTCGGCTGGGACCAGAACACTACCACATGCCAGGATTTCGTGGGCTTTTGACTGTATGATGGGGGCTCTGGGCAGGACAGCTAGCCATAGGACCCTGGGCTGACCACTTTGTCCAGGGAGAGCATGATTCCACCCCACACCAGGCGGGTCTTCAGGGCCACGCCTGGTAATCGGGCCTTGGGGGGGAGGGGGGTGAGAAATTCCTCCCTAGGCATCCAAAAACTGCAGAGCCTTGGGCTGGGCCCAGAACACTCCGAATGCCAGGATTTCTTGGTGTGTTTGCCCTGGTATGTTGGGGGCTCTGGGCAGGACAGCTAGCCATAGGACCCCTGGGCTGACCACTTAGTCCAGGGGAACAAGATTCCCCCACACCAGGCGGGTCCTTCCAGGGCCACGCCTGGTTAATCGGGCCCTGGGGGGGAGGGGGTGAGAAATCCTTCCTAGGCATCCAAAAAACACAGAGGCTCGGATGGGACCAGAACACTCCACATGCCAGGATTTTCGTGGGCTTTTGACTGGTATGATGGGGCTCTGGGCAGGACAGCTAGCCATAGGACCCTGGGCTGACACTTTGTCCAGGAGAGCATGATTCCCCCCCACACCAGGCGGGTCTTCAGGGCCACGCCTGGTTAATACGGGCCTTGGGGGGAGGGGGTGAGAAATTCCTCCCTAGGCATCCAAAACTGCAGAGCCTTGGCTGGGCCCCAGAACACTCCGAATGCCAGGATTTCTTGGTGTGTTTGCCTGGTATGTTGGGGCTCTGGGCAGGACAGCTAGCCATAGGACCCCTGTGGCTGACCACTTAGTCCAGGGGAACAAGAATTCCCCCACACCAGGCGGGTCTTTCAGGGCCACGCCTGGTTAATCGGGCCCTGGGGGGGAGGGGGTGAGAAATCCTTCCTAGGCATCCAAAAACCACAGAGGCTCGGCTGGGACCAGAACACTCCCACATGCCAGGATTTCGTGGGCTTTTGACTGGTATGATGGGGGCTCTGGGCAGGACAGCTAGCCATAGGACCCTGGGCTGACCACTTTGTCCAGGAGAGCATGATTCCCCCCACACCAGGCGGGTCTTCAGGGCCACGCATGGTTAATCGGGCCTTGGGGGGAGGGGGTGAGAAATTCCTCCCTAGGCATCCAAAAACTGCAGAGCCTTGGCTGGGCCCAGAACACTCCGAATGCCAGGATTTCTTGGTGTGTTTGCCTGGTATGTTGGGGGCTCTGGGCAGGACAGCTAGCCATAGGACCCCTGGGCTGACCACTTAGTCCAGGGGGACCAAGATTCCCCCACACCAGGCGGGTCTTCAGGGCCACGCCTGGTTAATCGGGGCCCTGGGGGGAGGGGGTGAGAAATCCTTCCTAGGCATCCAAAAACCACAGAGGCTCGGCTGGGACCAGAACACTCCACATGCCAGGATTTCGTGGGCTTTTGACTGGTATGATGGGGGCTCTGGGCAGGACAGCTAGCCATAGGACCCCTGGGCTGACCACTTTGTCCAGGAGAGCATGATTCCCCCCACACCAGGCGGGTCTTCAGGGCCACGCCTGGTTAATCGGGCCTTGGGGGGAGGGGGTGAGAAATTCCTCCCTAGGCATCCAAAAACTGCAGAGCCTTGGCTGGGCCCAGAACACTCCGAATGCCAGGATTTCTGGGTGTGTTTGCCTGGTATGTTGGGGGCTCTGGGCAGGACAGCTAGCCATAGGACCCCTGGGCTGACCACTTAGTCCCAGGGGAACAAGATTCCCCACACCAGGCGGGTCTTCAGGGGCCACGCCTGGTTAATCGGGCCCTGGGGGGAGGGGGTGAGAAATCCTTCCTAGGCATCCAAAAACCACAGAGGCTCGGCTGGGACCAGAACACTCCACATGCCAGGATTTCGTGGGCTTTTGACTGGTATGATGGGGGCTCTGGGCAGGACAGCTAGCCATTAGGACCCTGGGCTGACCACTTTGTCCAGGAGAGCATGATTCCCCCCCACACCAGGCGGGTCTTCAGGGCCACGCCTGGTTAATCGGGCCTTGGGGGGAGGGGGTGAGAAATTCCTCCCTAGGCATCCAAAAACTGCAGAGCCTTGGCTGGGCCCAGAACACTCCGAATGCCAGGATTTCTTGGTGTGTTTGCCTGGTATGTTGGGGGCTCTGGGCAGGACAGCTAGCCATAGGACCCCCTGGGCTGACCACTTAGTCCAGGGGAACAAGATTCCCCCACACCAGGCGGGTCTTCAGGGCCACGCCTGGTTAATCGGGCCCTGGGGGGAGGGGGTGAGAAATCCTTCCTAGGCATCCAAAAACCACAGAGGCTCGGCTGGGACCAGAACACTCCACATGCCAGGATTTCGTGGGCTTTTGACTGGTATGATGGGGGCTCTGGGCAGGACAGCTAGCCATAGGACCCTGGGCTGACCACTTTGTCCAGGAGAGCATGATTCCCCCCCACCACCAGGCGGGTCTTCAGGGCCACGCCTGGTTAATCGGGCCTTGGGGGGAGGGGGTGAGAAATTCCTCCCTAGGCATCCAAAAACTGCAGAGCCTTGGCTGGGCCCAGAACACTCCGAATGCCAGGATTTCTTGGTGTGTTTGCCTGGTATGTTGGGGGCTCTGGGCAGGACAGCTAGCCATAGGACCCCTGGGCTGACCACTTAGTCCAGGGGAACAAGATTCCCCCACACCAGGCGGGTCTTCAGGGCCACGCCTGGTTAATCGGGCCCTGGGGGGAGGGGTGTGAGAAATCCTTCCTAGGCATCCAAAAACCACAGAGGCTCGGCTGGGACCAGAACACTCCACATGCCAGGATTTCGTGGGCTTTTGACTGGTATGATGGGGGCTCTGGGCAGGACAGCTAGCCATAGGACCCTGGGCTGACCACTTTGTCCAGGAGAGCATGATTCCCCCCTACACCAGGCGGGTCTTCAGGGCCACGCCTGGTTAATCGGGCCTTGGGGGGAGGGGGTGAGAAATTCCTCCCTAGGCATCCAAAAACTGCAGAGCCCTTGGCTGGGCCCAGAACACTCCGAATGCCAGGATTTCTTGGTGTGTTTGCCTGGTATGTTGGGGGCTCTGGGCAGGACAGCTAGCCATAGGACCCCTGGGCTGACCACTTAGTCCAGGGGAACAAGATTCCCCCACACCAGGCGGGTCTTCAGGGCCACGCCTGGTTAATCGGGCCTTGGGGGGAGGGGGTGAGAAATTCCTCCCTAGGCATCCAAAAACCACAGAGGCTCGGCTGGGACCAGAACACTCCACATGCCAGGATTTCGTGGGCTTTTGACTGGTATGATGGGGGCTCTGGGCAGGACAGCTAGCCATAGGACCCTGGGCTGACCACTTTGTCCAGGAGAGCATGATTCCCCCCACACCAGGCGGGTCTTCAGGGCCCACGCCTGGTTAATCGGGCCTTGGGGGGAGGGGGTGAGAAATTCCTCCCTAGGCATCCAAAAACTGCAGAGCCTTGGCTGGGCCCAGAACACTCCGAATGCCAGGATTTCTTGGTGTGTTTGCCTGGTATGTTGGGGGCTCTGGGCAGGACAGCTAGCCATAGGACCCCTGGGCTGACCACTTAGTCCAGGGAACAAGATTCCCCCACACCAGGCGGGTCTTCAGGGCCACGCCTGGTTAATCGGGCCCTGGGGGGAGGGGGTGAGAAATCCTTCCTAGGCATCCAAAAACCACAGAGGCTCGGCTGGGACCAGAACACTCCACATGCCAGGATTTCGTGGGCTTTTGACTGGTATGATGGGGGCTCTGGGCAGGACAGCTAGCCATAGGACCCTGGGCTGACCACTTTGTCCAGGAGAGCATGATTCCCCCCACACCAGGCGGGTCTTCAGGGCCACGCCTGGTTAATCGGGCCTTGGGGGGAGGGGGTGAGAAATTCCTCCCTAGGCATCCAAAAACTGCAGAGCCTTGGCTGGGCCCAGAACACTCCGAATGCCAGGATTTCTTGGTGTGTTTGCCTGGTATGTTGGGGGCTCTGGGCAGGACAGCTAGCCATAGGACCCCTGGGCTGACCACTTAGTCCAGGGGAACAAGATTCCCCCACACCAGGCGGGTCTTCAGGGCCACGCCTGGTTAATCGGGCCCTGGGGGGAGGGGGTGAGAAATCCTTCCTAGGCATCCAAAAACCACAGAGGCTCGGCTGGGACCAGAACACTCCACATGCCAGGATTTCGTGGGCTTTTGACTGGTATGATGGGGGCTCTGGGCAGGACAGCTAGCCATAGGACCCTGGGCTGACCACTTTGTCCAGTGAGAGCATGATTCCCCCCACACCAGGCGGGTCTTCAGGGCCACGCCTGGTTAATCGGGCCTTGGGGGGAGGGGGTGAGAAATTCCTCCCTAGGCATCCAAAAACTGCAGAGCCTTGGCTGGGCCCAGAACACTCCGAATGCCAGGATTTCTTGGTGTGTTTGCCTGGTATGTTGGGGGCTCTGGGCAGGACAGCTAGCCATAGGACCCCTGGGCTGACCACTTAGTCCAGGGGAACAAGATTCCCCCACACCAGGCGGGTCTTCAGGGCCACGCCTGGTTAATCGGGCCCTGGGGGGGGGGGGGTGAGAAATCCTTCCTAGGCATCCAAAAACCACAGAGGCTCGGCTGGGACCAGAACACTCCACATGCCAGGATTTCGTGGGCTTTTGACTGGTATGATGGGGGCTCTGGGCAGGACAGCTAGCCATAGGACCCTGGGCTGACCACTTTGTCCAGGAGAGCATGATTCCCCCCACACCAGGCGGGTCTTCAGGGCCACGCCTGGTTAATCGGGCCTTGGGGGGAGGGGGTGAGAAATTCCTCCCTAGGCATCCAAAAACTGCAGAGCCTTGGCTGGGCCCCAGAACACTCCGAATGCCAGGATTTCTTGGTGTGTTTGCCTGGTATGTTGGGGGCTCTGGGCAGGACAGCTAGCCATAGGACCCCTGGGCTGACCACTTAGTCCAGGGGAACAAGATTCCCCCACACCAGGCGGGTCTTCAGGGCCACGCCTGGTTAATCGGGCCCTGGGGGGAGGGGGTGAGAAATCCTTCCTAGGCATCCAAAAACCACAGAGGCTCGGCTGGGACCAGAACACTCCACATGCCAGGATTTCGTGGGCTTTTGACTGGTATGATGGGGGCTCTGGGCAGGACAGCTAGCCATAGGACCCTGGGCTGACCACTTTGTCCAGGAGAGCATGATTCCCCCCCACACCAGGCGGGTCTTCAGGGCCACGCCTGGTTAATCGGGCCTTGGGGGGAGGGGGTGAGAAATTCCTCCCTAGGCATCCAAAAACTGCAGAGCCTTGGCTGGGCCCAGAACACTCCGAATGCCAGGATTTCTTGGTGTGTTTGCCTGGTATGTTGGGGGCTCTGGGCAGGACAGCTAGCCATAGGACCCCTGGGCTGACCACTTAGTCCAGGGGAACAAGATTCCCCCACACCAGGCGGGTCTTCAGGGCCACGCCTGGTTAATCGGGCCCTGGGGGGAGGGGGTGAGAAATCCTTCCTAGGCATCCAAAAACCACAGAGGCTCGGCTGGGACCAGAACACTCCACATGCCAGGATTTCGTGGGCTTTTGACTGGTATGATGGGGGCTCTGGGCAGGACAGCTAGCCATAGGACCCTGGGCTGACCACTTTGTCCAGGAGAGCATGATTCCCCCCACACCAGGCGGGTCTTCAGGGCCACGCCTGGTTAATCGGGCCTTGGGGGGAGGGGGTGAGAAATTCCTCCCTAGGCATCCAAAAACTGCAGAGCCTTGGCTGGGCCCAGAACACTCCGAATGCCAGGATTTCTTGGTGTGTTTGCCTGGTATGTTGGGGGCTCTGGGCAGGACAGCTAGCCATAGGACCCCTGGGCTGACCACTTAGTCCAGGGGAACAAGATTCCCCCACACCAGGCGGGTCTTCAGGGCCACGCCTGGTTAATCGGGCCCTGGGGGGAGGGGGTGAGAAATCCTTCCTAGGCATCCAAAAACCACAGAGGCTCGGCTGGGACCAGAACACTCCACATGCCAGGATTTCGTGGGCTTTTGACTGGTATGATGGGGGCTCTGGGCAGGACAGCTAGCCATAGGACCCTGGGCTGACCACTTTGTCCAGGAGAGCATGATCCCCCCCACACCAGGCGGGTCTTCAGGGCCACGCCTGATTAATCGGGCCTTGGGGGGAGGGGGTGAGAAATTCCTCCCTAGGCATCCAAAAACTGCAGAGCCTTGGCTGGGCCCAGAACACTCCGAATGCCAGGATTTCTTGGTGTGTTTGCCTGGTATGTTGGGGGCTCTGGGCAGGACAGCTAGCCATAGGACCCCTGGGCTGACCACTTAGTCCAGGGGAACAAGATTCCCCCACACCAGGCGGGTCTTCAGGGCCACGCCTGGTTAATCGGGCCCTGGGGGGGAGGGGGTGAGAAATCCTTCCTAGGCATCCAAAAACCACAGAGGCTCGGCTGGGACCAGAAAACTCCACATGCCAGGATTTCGTGGGCTTTTGACTGGTATGATGGGGGCTCTGGGCAGGACAGCTAGCCATAGGACCCTGGGCTGACCACTTTGTCCAGGAGAGCATGATTCCCCCCACACCAGGCGGGTCTTCAGGGCCACGCCTGGTTAATCGGGCCTTGGGGGGAGGGGGTGAGAAATTCCTCCCTAGGCATCCAAAAACTGCAGAGCCTTGGCTGGGCCAGAACACTCCGAATGCCAGGATTTCTTGGTGTGTTTGCCTGGTATGTTGGGGGCTCTGGGCAGGACAGCTAGCCATAGGACCCCTGGGCTGACCACTTAGTCCAGGGGAACAAGATTCCCCCACACCAGGCGGGTCTTCAGGGCCACGCCTGGTTAATCGGGCCCTGGGGGGAGGGGGTGAGAAATCCTTCCTAGGCATCCAAAAACCACAGAGGCTCGGCTGGGACCAGAACACTCCACATGCCAGGATTTCGTGGGCTTTTGACTGGTATGATGGGGGCTCTGGGCAGGACAGCTAGCCATAGGACCCTGGGCTGACCACTTTGTCCAGGAGAGCATGATTCCCCCCACACCAGGCGGGTCTTCAGGGCCACGCCTGGTTAATCGGGCCTTGGGGGGAGGGGGTGAGAAATTCCTCCCTAGGCATCCAAAAACTGCAGAGCCTTGGCTGGGCCCAGAACACTCCGAATGCCAGGATTTCTTGGTGTGTTTGCCTGGTATGTTGGGGGCTCTGGGCAGGACAGCTAGCCATAGGACCCCTGGGCTGACCACTTAGTCCAGGGGAACAAGATTCCCCCACACCAGGCGGGTCTTCAGGGCCACGCCTGGTTAATCGGGCCCTGGGGGGAGGGGGGTGAGAAATCCTTCCTAGGCATCCAAAAACCACAGAGGCTCGGCTGGGACCAGAACACTCCACATGCCAGGATTTCGTGGGCTTTTGACTGGTATGATGGGGGCTCTGGGCAGGACAGCTAGCCATAGGACCCTGGGCTGACCACTTTGTCCAGGAGAGCATGATTCCCCCCACACCAGGCGGGTCTTCAGGGCCACGCCTGGTTAATCGGGCCTTGGGGGGAAGGGGGGTGAGAAATTCCTCCCTAGGCATCCAAAAACTGCAGAGCCTTGGCTGGGCCCAGAACACTCCGAATGCCAGGATTTCTTGGTGTGTTTGCCTGGTATGTTGGGGGCTCTGGGCAGGACAGCTAGCCATAGGACCCCTGGGCTGACCACTTAGTCCAGGGGAACAAGATTCCCCCCACACCAGGCGGGTCTTCAGGGCCACGCCTGGTTAATCGGGCCCCTGGGGGGAGGGGGGTGAGAAATCCTTCCTAGGCATCCAAAAACCACAGAGGCTCGGCTGGGACCAGAACACTCCACATGCCAGGATTTCGTGGGCTTTTGACTGGTATGATGGGGGCTCTGGGCAGGACAGCTAGCCATAGGACCCTGGGCTGACCACTTTGTCCAGGAGAGCATGATTCCCCCCACACCAGGCGGGTCTTCAGGGCCACGCCTGGTTAATCGGGCCTTGGGGGGAGGGGGTGAGAAATTCCTCCCTAGGCATCCAAAAACTGCAGAGCCTTGGCTGGGCCCAGAACACTCCGAATGCCAGGATTTCTTGGTGTGTTTGCCTGGTATGTTGGGGGCTCTGGGCAGGACAGCTAGCCATAGGACCCCTGGGCTGACCACTTAGTCCAGGGGAACAAGATTCCCCCACACCAGGCGGGTCTTCAGGGCACGCCTGGTTAATCGGGCCCTGGGGGGAGGGGGTGAGAAATCCTTCCTAGGCATCCAAAAACCACAGAGGCTCGGCTGGGACCAGAACACTCCACATGCCAGGATTTCGTGGGCTTTTGACTGGTATGATGGGGGCTCTGGGCAGGACAGCTAGCCATAGGACCCTGGGCTGACCACTTTGTCCAGGAGAGCATGATTCCCCCTACACCAGGCGGGTCTTCAGGGCCACGCCTGGTTAATCGGGCCTTGGGGGGAGGGGTGGTGAGAAATTCCTCCCTAGGCATCCAAAAACTGCAGAGCCTTGGCTGGGCCCAGAACACTCCGAATGCCAGGATTTCTTGGTGTGTTTGCCTGGTATGTTGGGGGCTCTGGGCAGGACAGCTAGCCATAGGACCCCTGGGCTGACCACTTAGTCCAGGGGAACAAGATTCCCCCACACCAGGCGGGTCTTCAGGGCCACGCCTGGTTAATCGGGCCCTGGGGGGAGGGGGTGAGAAATCCTTCCTAGGCATCCAAAAACCACAGAGGCTCGGCTGGGACCAGAACACTCCACATGCCAGGATTTCGTGGGCTTTTGACTGGTATGATGGGGGCTCTGGGCAGGACAGCTAGCCATAGGACCCTGGGCTGACCACTTTGTCCAGGAGAGCATGATTCCCCCCACACCAGGCGGGTCTTCAGGGCCACGCCTGGTTAATCGGGCCTTGGGGGGAGGGGGTGAGAAATTCCTCCCTAGGCATCCAAAAACTGCAGAGCCTTGGCTGGGCCCAGAACACTCCGAATGCCAGGATTTCTTGGTGTGTTTGCCTGGTATGTTGGGGGCTCTGGGCAGGACAGCTAGCCATAGGACCCCTGGGCTGACCACTTAGTCCAGGGGAACAAGATTCCCCCCACACCAGGCGGGTCTTCAGGGCCACGCCTGGTTATCCGGCCCCTGGGGGGAGGGGGTGAGAAATCCTTCCTAGGCATCCAAAAACCACAGAGGCTCGGCTGGGACCAGAACACTCCACATGCCAGGATTTCGTGGGCTTTTTGACTGGTATGATGGGGGCTCTGGGCAGGACAGCTAGCCATAGGACCCTGGGGCTGACCACTTTGTCCAGGAGAGCATGATTCCCCCCACACCAGGCGGGTCTTCAGGGCCACGCCTGGTTAATCGGGCCTTGGGGGGAGGGGGTGAGAAATTCCTCCCTAGGCATCCAAAAACTGCAGAGCCTTGGCTGGGCCCAGAACACTCCGAATGCCAGGATTTCTTGGTGTGTTTGCCTGGTATGTTGGGGGCTCTGGGCAGGACAGCTAGCCATAGGGACCCCTGGGCTGACCACTTAGTCCAGGGGAACAAGATTCCCCCACACCAGGCGGGTCTTCAGGGCCACGCCTGGTTAATCGGGCCCTGGGGGGAGGGGGTGAGAAATCCTTCCTAGGCATCCAAAAACCACAGAGGCTCGGCTGGGACCAGAACACTCCACATGCCAGGATTTCGTGGGCTTTTGACTGGTATGATGGGGGCTCTGGGCAGGACAGCTAGCCATAGGACCCTGGGCTGACCACTTTGTCCAGGAGAGCATGATTCCCCCCACACCAGGCGGGTCTTCAGGGCCACGCCTGGTTAATCGGGCCTTGGGGGGAGGGGGTGAGAAATTCCTCCCTAGGCATCCAAAAACTGCAGAGCCTTGGCTGGGCCCAGAACACTCCGAATGCCAGGATTTCTTGGTGTGTTTGCCTGGTATGTTGGGGGCTCTGGGCAGGACAGCTAGCCATAGGACCCCTGGGCCTGACCACTTAGTCCAGGGGAACAAGATTCCCCCACACCAGGCGGGTCTTCAGGGCCACGCCTGGTTAATCGGGCCCTGGGGGGAGGGGGTGAGAAATCCTTCCTAGGCATCCAAAAAACCACAGAGGCTCGGCTGGGACCAGAACACTCCACATGCCAGGATTTCGTGGGCTTTTGACTGGTATGATGGGGGCTCTGGGCAGGGACAGCTAGCCATAGGACCCTGGGCTGACCACTTTGTCCAGGAGAGCATGATTCCCCCCACACCAGGCGGGTCTTCAGGGCCACGCCTGGTTAATCGGGCCTTGGGGGGAGGGGGGTGAGAAATTCCTCCCTAGGCATCCAAAAACTGCAGAGCCTTGGCTGGGCCCAGAACACTCCGAATGCCAGGATTTCTTGGTGTGTTTGCCTGGTATGTTGGGGGCTCTGGGCAGGGACAGCTAGCCATAGGACCCCTGGGCTGACCACTTAGTCCAGGGGAACAAGATTCCCCCACACCAGGCGGGTCTTCAGGGCCACGCCTGGTTAATCGGGCCCTGGGGGGAGGGGGGTGAGAAATCCTTCCTAGGCATCCAAAAACCACAGAGGCTCGGCTGGGACCAGAACACTCCACATGCCAGGATTTCGTGGGCTTTTGACTGGTATGATGGGGGCTCTGGGCAGGACAGCTAGCCATAGGACCCTGGGCTGACCACTTTGTCCAGGAGAGCATGATTCCCCCCACACCAGGCGGGTCTTCAGGGCCACGCCTGGTTAATCGGGCCTTGGGGGGAGGGGGTGAGAATTCCTCCCTAGGCATCCAAAAACTGCAGAGCCTTGGCTGGGCCCAGAACACTCCGAATGCCAGGATTTCTTGGTGTGTTTGCCTGGTATGTTGGGGGCTCTGGGCAGGACAGCTAGCCATAGGACCCCTGGGCTGACCACTTAGTCCAGGGGAACAAGATTCCCCCACACCAGGCGGGTCTTCAGGGCCACGCCTGGTTAATCGGGCCCTGGGGGGAGGGGGTGAGAAATCCTTCCTAGGCATCCAAAAACCACAGAGGCTCGGCTGGGACCAGAACACTCCACATGCCAGGATTTCGTGGGCTTTTGACTGGTATGATGGGGGGCTCTGGGCAGGACAGCTAGCCATAGGACCCTGGGCTGACCACTTTGTCCAGGAGAGCATGATCCCCCCCACACCAGGCGGGTCTTCAGGGCCACGCCTGATTAATCGGGCCTTGGGGGGAGGGGGTGAGAAATTCCTCCCTAGGCATCCAAAAACTGCAGAGCCTTGGCTGGGCCCAGAACACTCCGAATGCCAGGATTTCTTGGTGTGTTTGCCTGGTATGTTGGGGGGCTCTGGGCAGGACAGCTAGCCATAGGACCCCTGGGCTGACCACTTAGTCCAGGGGAACAAGATTCCCCCACACCAGGCGGGTCTTCAGGGCCACGCCTGGTTAATCGGGCCCTGGGGGGAGGGGGTGAGAAATCCTTCCTAGGCATCCAAAAACCACAGAGGCTCGGCTGGGACCAGAACACTCCACATGCCAGGATTTCGTGGGCTTTTGACTGGTATGATGGGGGCTCTGGGCAGGACAGCTAGCCATAGGACCCTGGGCTGACCACTTTGTCCAGGAGAGCATGATTCCCCCCACACCAGGCGGGTCTTCAGGGCCACGCCTGGTTAATCGGGCCTTGGGGGGAGGGGGTGAGAAATTCCTCCCTAGGCATCCAAAAACTGCAGAGCCTTGGCTGGGCCCAGAACACTCCGAATGCCAGGATTTCTTGGTGTGTTTGCCTGGTATGTTGGGGGCTCTGGGCAGGACAGCTAGCCATAGGACCCCTGGGCTGACCACTTAGTCCAGGGGAACAAGATTCCCCCACACCAGGCGGGTCTTCAGGGCCACGCCTGGTTAATCGGGCCCTGGGGGGAGGGGGTGAGAAATCCTTCCTAGGCATCCAAAAACCACAGAGGCTCGGCTGGGACCAGAACACTCCACATGCCAGGATTTCGTGGGCTTTTGACTGGTATGATGGGGGCTCTGGGCAGGACAGCTAGCCATAGGACCCTGGGCTGACCACTTTGTCCAGGAGAGCATGATTCCCCCCACACCAGGCGGGTCTTCAGGGCCACGCCTGGTTAATCGGGCCTTGGGGGGAGGGGGTGAGAAATTCCTCCCTAGGCATCCAAAAACTGCAGAGCCTTGGCTGGGCCCAGAACACTCCGAATGCCAGGATTTCTTGGTGTGTTTGCCTGGTATGTTGGGGGCTCTGGGCAGGACAGCTAGCCATAGGACCCCTGGGCTGACCACTTAGTCCAGGGGAACAAGATTCCCCCACACCAGGCGGGTCTTCAGGGCCACGCCTGGTTAATCGGGCCCTGGGGGGAGGGGGGTGAGAAATCCTTCCTAGGCATCCAAAAACCACAGAGGCTCGGCTGGGACCAGAACACTCCACATGCCAGGATTTCGTGGGCTTTTGACTGGTATGATGGGGGCTCTGGGCAGGACAGCTAGCCATAGGACCCTGGGCTGACCACTTTGTCCAGGAGAGCATGATTCCCCCCACACCAGGCGGGTCTTCAGGGCCACGCCTGGTTAATCGGGCCTTGGGGGGAGGGGGTGAGAAATTCCTCCCTAGGCATCCAAAAACTGCAGAGCCTTGGCTGGGCCCAGAACACTCCGAATGCCAGGATTTCTTGGTGTGTTTGCCTGGTATGTTGGGGGCTCTGGGCAGGACAGCTAGCCATAGGACCCCTGGGCTGACCACTTAGTCCAGGGGAACAAGATTCCCCCCACACCAGGCGGGTCTTCAGGGCCACGCCTGGTTAATCGGGCCCTGGGGGGAGGGGGTGAGAAATCCTTCCTAGGCATCCAAAAACCACAGAGGCTCGGCTGGGACCAGAACACTCCACATGCCAGGATTTCGTGGGCTTTTGACTGGTATGATGGGGGCTCTGGGCAGGACAGCTAGCCATAGGACCCTGGGCTGACCACTTTGTCCAGGAGAGCATGATTCCCCCCACACCAGGCGGGTCTTCAGGGCCACGCCTGGTTAATCGGGCCTTGGGGGGAGGGGGTGAGAAAATTCCTCCCTAGGCATCCAAAAACTGCAGAGCCTTGGCTGGGCCCAGAACACTCCGAATGCCAGGATTTCTTGGTGTGTTTGCCTGGTATGTTGGGGGCTCTGGGCAGGACAGCTAGCCATAGGACCCCTGGGCTGACCACTTAGTCCAGGGGAACAAGATTCCCCCACACCAGGCGGGTCTTCAGGGCCACGCCTGGTTAATCGGGCCCTGGGGGGAGGGGGTGAGAAATCCTTCCTAGGCATCCAAAAACCACAGAGGCTCGGCTGGGACCAGAACACTCCACATGCCAGGATTTCGTGGGCTTTTGACTGGTATGATGGGGGCTCTGGGCAGGACAGCTAGCCATAGGACCCTGGGCTGACCACTTTGTCCAGGAGAGCATGATTCCCCCCACACCAGGCGGGTCTTCAGGGCCACGCCTGGTTAATCGGGCCTTGGGGGGAGGGGGTGAGAAATTCCTCCCTAGGCATCCAAAAACTGCAGAGCCTTGGCTGGGCCCAGAACACTCCGAATGCCAGGATTTCTTGGTGTGTTTGCCTGGTATGTTGGGGGCTCTGGGCAGGACAGCTAGCCATAGGACCCCTGGGCTGACCACTTAGTCCAGGGGAACAAGATTCCCCCACACCAGGCGGGTCTTCAGGGCCACGCCTGGTTAATCGGGCCCTGGGGGGAGGGGGTGAGAAATCCTTCCTAGGCATCCAAAAACCACAGAGGCTCGGCTGGGACCAGAACACTCCACATGCCAGGATTTCGTGGGCTTTTGACTGGTATGATGGGGGCTCTGGGCAGGACAGCTAGCCATAGGACCCTGGGCTGACCACTTTGTCCAGGAGAGCATGATTCCCCCCACACCAGGCGGGTCTTCAGGGCCACGCCTGGTTAATCGGGCCTTGGGGGGAGGGGGTGAGAAATTCCTCCCTAGGCATCCAAAAACTGCAGAGCCTTGGCTGGGCCCAGAACACTCCGAATGCCAGGATTTCTTGGTGTGTTTGCCTGGTATGTTGGGGGCTCTGGGCAGGACAGCTAGCCATAGGACCCCTGGGCTGACCACTTAGTCCAGGGGAACAAGATTCCCCCACACCAGGCGGGTCTTCAGGGCCACGCCTGGTTAATCGGGCCCTGGGGGGTGGGGGTGAGAAATCCTTCCTAGGCATCCAAAAACCACAGAGGCTCGGCTGGGACCAGAACACTCCACATGCCAGGATTTCGTGGGCTTTTGACTGGTATGATGGGGGCTCTGGGCAGGACAGCTAGCCATAGGACCCTGGGCTGACCACTTTGTCCAGGAGAGCATGATTCCCCCTACACCAGGCGGGTCTTCAGGGCCACGCCTGGTTAATCGGGCCTTGGGGGGAGGGGGTGAGAAATTCCTCCCTAGGCATCCAAAAACTGCAGAGCCTTGGCTGGGCCCAGAACACTCCGAATGCCAGGATTTCTTGGTGTGTTTGCCTGGTATGTTGGGGGCTCTGGGCAGGACAGCTAGCCATAGGACCCCTGGGCTGACCACTTAGTCCAGGGGAACAAGATTCCCCCACACCAGGCGGGTCTTCAGGGCCACGCCTGGTTAATCGGGCCCTGGGGGGAGGGGGTGAGAAATCCTTCCTAGGCATCCAAAAACCACAGAGGCTCGGCTGGGACCAGAACACTCCACATGCCAGGATTTCGTGGGCTTTTGACTGGTATGATGGGGGCTCTGGGCAGGACAGCTAGCCATAGGACCCTGGGCTGACCACTTTGTCCAGGAGAGCATGATTCCCCCCACACCAGGCGGGTCTTCAGGGCCACGCCTGGTTAATCGGGCCTTGGGGGGAGGGGGTGAGAAATTCCTCCCTAGGCATCCAAAAACTGCAGAGCCTTGGCTGGGCCCAGAACACTCCGAATGCCAGGATTTCTTGGTGTGTTTGCCTGGTATGTTGGGGGCTCTGGGCAGGACAGCTAGCCATAGGACCCCTGGGCTGACCACTTAGTCCAGGGGAACAAGATTCCCCCCAAACCAGGCGGGTCTTCAGGGCCACGCCCTGGTTAATCGGGCCCTGGGGGGAGGGGGTGAGAAATCCTTCCTAGGCATCCAAAAACCACAGAGGCTCGGCTGGGACCAGAACACTCCACATGCCAGGATTTCGTGGGCTTTTGACTGGTATGATGGGGGCTCTGGGCAGGACAGCTAGCCATAGGACCCTGGGCTGACCACTTTGTCCAGGAGAGCATGATTCCCCCTACACCAGGCGGGTCTTCAGGGCCACGCCTGGTTAATCGGGCCTTGGGGGGAGGGGGTGAGAAATTCCTCCCTAGGCATCCAAAACTGCAGAGCCTTGGCTGGGCCCAGAACACTCCCGAATGCCAGGATTTCTTGGTGTGTTTGCCTGGTATGTTGGGGGCTCTGGGCAGGACAGCTAGCCATAGGACCCCTGGGCTGACCACTTAGTCCAGGGGAACAAGATTCCCCCACACCAGGCGGGTCTTCAGGGCCACGCCTGGTTAATCGAGCCTCTGTGGGGAGGGGGTGAGAAAATCCTTCCTAGGCATCCAAAAACCACAGAGGCTCGGCTGGGACCAGAACACTCCACATGCCAGGATTTCGTGGGCTTTTGACTGGTATGATGGGGGCTCTGGGCAGGACAGCTAGCCATAGGACCCTGGGCTGACCACTTTGTCCAGGAGAGCATGATTCCCCCCACACCAGGCGGGTCTTCAGGGCCACGCCTGGTTAATCGGGCCTTGGGGGGAGGGGGTGAGAAATTCCTCCCTAGGCATCCAAAAACTGCAGAGCCTTGGCTGGGCCCAGAACACTCCGAATGCCAGGATTTCTTGGTGTGTTTGCCTGGTATGTTGGGGGCTCTGGGCAGGACAGCTAGCCATAGGACCCCTGGGCTGACCACTTAGTCCAGGGGAACAAGATTCCCCCACACCAGGCGGGTCTTCAGGGCCACGCCTGGTTAATCGGGCCCTGGGGGGAGGGGGTGAGAAATCCTTCCTAGGCATCCAAAAACCACAGAGGCTCGGCTGGGACCAGAACACTCCACATGCCAGGATTTCGTGGGCTTTTGACTGGTATGATGGGGGCTCTGGGCAGGACAGCTAGCCATAGGACCCTGGGCTGACCACTTTGTCCAGGAGAGCATGATTCCCCCCACACCAGGCGGGTCTTCAGGGCCACGCCTGGTTAATCGGGCCTTGGGGGGAGGGGGTGAGAAATTCCTCCCTAGGCATCCAAAAACTGCAGAGCCTTGGCTGGGCCCAGAACACTCCGAATGCCAGGATTTCTTGGTGTGTTTGCCTGGTATGTTGGGGGCTCTGGGCAGGACAGCTAGCCATAGGACCCCTGGGCTGACCACTTAGTCCAGGGGAACAAGATTCCCCCACACCAGGCGGGTCTTCAGGGCCACGCCTGGTTAATCGGGCCCTGGGGGGAGGGGGTGAGAAATCCTTCCTAGGCATCCAAAAACCACAGAGGCTCGGCTGGGACCAGAACACTCCACATGCCAGGATTTCGTGGGCTTTTGACTGGTATGATGGGGGCTCTGGGCAGGACAGCTAGCCATAGGACCCTGGGCTGACCACTTTGTCCAGGAGAGCATGATTCCCCCTACACCAGGCGGGTCTTCAGGGCCACGCCTGGTTAATCGGGCCTTGGGGGGAGGGGGTGAGAAATTCCTCCCTAGGCATCCAAAAACTGCAGAGCCTTGGCTGGGCCCAGAACACTCCGAATGCCAGGATTTCTTGGTGTGTTTGCCTGGTATGTTGGGGGCTCTGGGCAGGACAGCTAGCCATAGGACCCCTGGGCTGACCACTTAGTCCAGGGGAACAAGATTCCCCCCACACCAGGCGGGTCTTCAGGGCCACGCCTGGTTAATCGGGCCCTGGGGGGAGGGGGTGAGAAATCCTTCCTAGGCATCCAAAAACCACAGAGGCTCGGCTGGGACCAGAACACTCCACATGCCAGGATTTCGTGGGCTTTTGACTGGTATGATGGGGGCTCTGGGCAGGACAGCTAGCCATAGGACCCTGGGCTGACCACTTTGTCCAGGAGAGCATGATTCCCCCCACACCAGGCGGGTCTTCAGGGCCACGCCTGGTTAATCGGGCCTTGGGGGGAGGGGGTGAGAAATTCCTCCCTAGGCCTCCAAAAACTGCAGAGCCTTGGCTGGGCCCAGAACACTCCGAATGCCAGGATTTCTTGGTGTGTTTGCCTGGTATGTTGGGGGCTCTGGGCAGGACAGCTAGCCATAGGACCCCTGGGCTGACCACTTAGTCCAGGGGAACAAGATTCCCCCACACCAGGCGGGTCTTCAGGGCCACGCCTGGTTAATCGGGCCCTGGGGGGAGGGGGTGAGAAATCCTTCCTAGGCATCCAAAAACCACAGAGGCTCGGCTGGGACCAGAACACTCCACATGCCAGGATTTCGTGGGCTTTTGACTGGTATGATGGGGGCTCTGGGCAGGACAGCTAGCCATAGGACCCTGGGCTGACCACTTTGTCCAGGAGAGCATGATTCCCCCTACACCAGGCGGGTCTTCAGGGCCACGCCTGGTTAATCGGGCCTTGGGGGGGAGGGGGTGAGAAATTCCTCCCTAGGCATCCAAAAACTACAGAACCGCGCGGGGGCTTACGCCCCCGCGCGTACTTCATGTATTTCATGTATTCAGAATATCCCTTATTCTTATGTTATGTTTTCCGTACACAGAATGTTTATTTTGTATTCTCCCCTTTCCCACACCCCTACAAAGCTCTTTTTCACTCCTTAACTCTCTAACCCCTTCTCAAACATCACTAATCTAGTTTTCTCTTTTTAACTTCAGTAGTGTAGAATCGTAATCACAGTCCAAAGCTGTGCATTGTGTATGACAACCCCAAACTGTTTCAAGATACATAAAATGGACACGTATTTCTTTAGAATATTTTGTGTTTTTTCTCTGACAGCTATAATTCTTACTAAATGTTGTCTTATATAGTGATGATTCTAACCACTTTTTATGTTCTCTTTTTGAGCTGTTTAACAAGGAATTTTGGTGGAAGAGTCCCCCAGTTTAATGCTTATGATTGAATCATGTCAATGGAATCATTGTAATTGTTCTTATGGCCCCCATACGCGCCAATAACACCATGTGGCATTGCTTCTTATTTGCATAGGCACATTAAAATGGGAAAATAGTATAAATACAAATAAGATCCTATCTAATAGAGATTAGAACACACAAACCTTGTAGTGCAAAGGGACCTTACACCCTGAACATTGACATAACGACCTGGCACAGACGTCAGAAGAAAGGGCATATTCCATTCTCCCCTGAACCAGGAAAGCCATCCACGAAACATCCAGGCTGGTCTATAACATCACTTGGAAGCAATCCTCTACCATGGAAGACCTACACTGCTCAGACTTCGACCTGCTCAAAAGAGACTTCCCTTAACACTGAGAAGACTTAACAACAACAACGACCGGCTTACAGGACAGGGCTCCCTGCATTGCCCTTTGATTGTGAGGTGAAAGGAGAGGATGCTCCACGTCCTGACTTCAATGTAAGATATGCAGATTCCAGGATCTTTAATACAGAAACATGATACCAACAACAGAGACTGTGTGAAAAATAAAAGTGTGTTGGCACTACAGACAATGTATTGGATTGGACGATCTAGCTTGCTTGGAGCCTAGACTTGGTCTTGTGCCAGGAAACTTCAGGGGTCTGGTCTCTTTGTACTTAGGCCAAGGTTATTTCTTTCCATGTTCCTCATATTTTGGTGAGCCTATGCAAACAACAATTGCCACTCTAACACCATTCTTACTGTGCTCCTTTAACTCTAATCCTTAAAAAGAACTCACTTAAAATTTGAGGTTAACTTAAGCTAATATGCATGTATATGGAAATGTAAGAAAATACTATGCCTGTAATGTTTAAGGAGTTACGTAAGTTTTATGGCTTTAGATTGCCTTGTGTACTGTTAAGAAATATTATAATGTATTACAATCTGGGGACTTGAGGGACAAAGTAATTGTACATGGATTCTGTGTTATTTATCTTAATGTTCTTTGGCTGAAATTTCAAAGTTAATATATCAGCAAGGGGACTTCTGAGAATTATGTTATGGGTGATTGTCCTTCCACTGTAACTTTACCTTGTCCTCTTACTTTGCACCCTTGTTCTCATAATTAAAAATAAAAATTTAAAAAAAAAAAAAAAAAAAAAAAAAAAAAAAAAAAAAAAAGAAGAAGGATAAAAACATTATGATATAACTTATATATGGTATCTAGAATATATGCCCAAAGAAATACTCTAAATGGCAGATGTCTCAAATACCATAGACTCTGGATTGTAGAGAGGAGAAGGAAACAGTGAAAGAGAAAAAACACAAAAACCTATATTCTCCTTTATACTACAGACCCTATACCAAAATATACAGCTGTTTAGATTAAGCAGGTGTTAATAACTAATCTTTATAAGGGTCAATAATAATGTTCTTATGCTTTTCCCTGTTCTAATGTTTTATCTGCAGAACCAGATGCAGTTGGACTCCAACTACAATGCTCACTATAAGAATTTTTAGTGTCTTAATTTCAATATGTCTATAATAACTCTTCAACTTTTCTGTTCACAGTGATTCTTGGAGATATAGGTTGCTTACCCTACTTTTGCATTACAATGTTATATCATAATGGACTCCAAATACAGTGCCAATTATGGTAATGTCTTGACAAAATATTCTATGTATTTTCTACCTGATTACTCCTAGAAATATAATCCAATGATTATGTCCACATATACCATTGGAACAGGTAACTTGTTTTCAATTTAAGCTAGTTTATATTGTATCAAAATGCCCATGCTTTCAGTTTTCTTTCAGGATGCTTTATTGCTGCTTTACTGGATGCTTGAGACACAGTAGATGATACTTCATGAGGTAGCCTCCTCTTACAGTGCTCATTACCAAATTGCATACTACTCTAGAAGTGAAAATTATGATTGTTCTAAGAATGCTCCATGCAAAATCTAACTCTGAAAGCCTTTCTTCAATGAAAATTACCCTCTCCAATGTCAATTTGCCTAAAAACTAGAAAACTTTTACCCTGATATGCTGGCCTCATATTTTTTAAGTACTCTGACCCATTCCACACTGGTTATTTCTTCAACAGCAACCTATAGATTGATCTTCAATGTCTGCCTATGTGTGTGGAAGTGAGTGTGTCTATTGTGGATATCACTATATCTGTCTACTCTGTATTGTACAAAATGCCTATTTATGTTTCATATAGTCCCTGATATACATAACCCTTTTCACCCTCCCTACCTACCATTCTACAAATCCTTTCCCATCTTTTCATTCTCACAATCTGATCTTTTTTTTTCTCCATATATAACCAGTTTGCCCTCAGGTTTTTGTTTTGTCTTTGTTATTTTGTGTTTGGGATACATGCAATGGCACTCAGGGGTCACTCCTGGCTCTGTGCTCAGAAGGTGGTGGCGATGTTGCACTGGTGTAGGGGGGTGTTCTTTTTATGACTGAATCCAAACTACAAACATATTTGTAATCATGGTACTTAAAGATGTTATTTAAAAAAATAAGTAAAAATCACTCCTGGCAGTATGGGGCTACCTAATGGGATTCCTGGAATTGATCCCAGGCCCATTCTGTGTCTGCTGTTAGCAAGGTAAACACCCTACCACAGTGCTATTTCTCAGTTCTTAACTCCTCAGGAACCTAAACCTTCCCCCTGACAAAGCCAGCTGCTAGCTGGGTCCCAAATGGAAAGGACAACCTCTCAGCCTGCCTTGACTCTGTCAAGAAAAAAGCTGCTGCCACTGCTTCTGCTGATTCAACCGATGTGGCCCCTTTTTTCCTACCTCATTTCACTAGGGGCTATTGATCACTACCGAGTTCAGCTCCAGAGAGACCCTCAGCTAAGGACACTACCTGATCCCTCACTTCTGTGAACCATTTTTCAGACTCCACAAGACCATGTCCCAGTTTGAAACTGTACTATAGATTTACCCCTGACTATTTCAAAGACGTAAAGGGGATATGTATGATTCTTTTTGTATGTTTCTTTAGATGCATTTCCTAATAATTATAATTTTTAGTGTGTATTTTCTTATGTTAAAATAGCTTTCTCCACACCCCCCCTTTATTTGATCTGCTTTTTTAGAAACACTCTAATAGAAAAGTTTATCTTGGGTTCTGAGTTCAGGTTAGAAATAGGTTATAGGGATTTTTGAGCTTGTTATCTCACCCCTCCCATATGTACCAGTAATATCATGGGCATTGTTCTTTTTTGCTTAAGCACATTGAAATGGGGAAATCTTAAATAGGTTCTTATCTACTAGGGACAAAAACTCATATATTTTGCAGTACAGAGAAACTTTCACCCTGAACACTATAGTGATTCAAATTAGACCTTCATTGATTAAACATGACTGCCCTACCCCAAACCTTGGGTCCCATAATAGGTATCAGCACAGTTTTCTGCACCAGGAATCAAACTCTCACTTTAGGAGGTTCTAATGTTTCCCTGGCACATATTTTGCTCCAGAGTGGGTTCTTATGAAACACTGGTGAATAGGAAACAGCAACAACTTGCTTTCAGTACATGTTTCCATGCTTGCCACCTCATGGTGAGATAAAATCAGAAGATGCTCCAAAACACACCCGATTTTACATAGGATCTGTGCTAAAGCCAAGATCACAGAAGCATGACTTAGATGATCACAATTGAGGAGAACTTTTCCTGAGACCATGAAGAAAGACTGGACTATTAGCATGCCTGGAGCCTGTAGTTGGTCTTATGACAGGATGTCCCATGGGTAGATACCTGATGTATTTTTCAGGCCAAGGGTATTTCCTCCTAATTTTCCCAACATTAGCTGCACCTATGCAAAAACAAAACAAAAAACCTGTCACCCTGTCACTCCTCACTTTTTTTTTTCATGAATAATGTTTGTATCTTCTATATACAAGTTTCTAGTGAAAACTTGGGACATAAATTACTTTGATCTGTATTTGTTTTACAAATAGAGAAAAAATATTAAAAGGATGGGGACCAGGAGCCATGTGGCTTCAGATGCATTAGTTAAGATTAAAAAGGACAGAACTACATACCCAAGTGAAGGTCAACAGCAATAGAATCAAGAGATCCAATCTATACATAAAATGGTCCTGTTCCACTGGCAAGCTAGAGACTAAGGATGAAGGGTTAAGAATGTACTCTGGGAATTTGGTGGAGGAATGTCAACACTGGTGGTGGGAATGGCCCTAATTCTTTGTTACTGTATGCTGAAATCCACCTATGAAGATGTTGTAAATCATAATGATTTCAATATAAATTAAAAATTATTACCAATGGGTCTATCATATTGACCAACACTTCATTAAATCTTGAAAGAAAAATTGGTCTCTGTTCTTAAACATTTAGAAGATTATCACAAGTCATACCATCAGTGATAAAAGAGAAATCCCACCTTGTGATAAAGCTGGTGATATAGACAGCACGGGAGGAGGTCGGATGGAGCCAGAATGACAGCCATCTGACACTTATGACATACTTGGCTTCAACTCATGCTAGAAGATCTTCCCTGTGGTGAAGAATGAAGATGCTAATGAGCGTGTAATTCCACTTGCAGTCATATACCCTGCCCTGTCCTAACTCTCTGAAAAGCATTAAACAGCTCTGAGAGAAAGCATTAAAGATCTCCTAGTAGTTCCTCACCCTGTACATTATTTGCTCATGCATGTTCTTTCCCCTGTGCTAAATAGTTTTTCTGCCCATAATTCTGTGTGCTTGAAAAAAATTCCAAGGGTACCTCCAGTATGATTTAGACATTTAACTGAAGAGGACAAAAGTGTTAAACCAAATTGATATACACATCAATGTACATTGTACCACATTAAAATGTTATTAAAATAATTTCTGTGGCTAAGAACAAATAAGAAGATAAAGATGTGTATATATATGTATATATATGTATATATATATAGTGGTATATGCCCAGCTATTAGAAAGGAGAAAAGTTTGAGGCCGAGCCCCTTCCCTGCGAAACCGGGAGGCGCGGAAACGGCCTTGTAAGGCCCGTTCCCCCGCGGCTGCCAGGCCGAGCCCCTTCCCCTGCGAACCCGGGCGGCGCGGAATCAGCCAGGTAAGGCCCGGTCCCCCGCGGCTGCCAGGCCGAGCCCCTTCCCCTGCGAACCCGGGAGGCGCGGGATCGGCCAGGTAAGGCCCGGTCCCCCGCGGCTGCCAGGCCGAGCCCCTTCCCTGCGAGCCCGGGAGGCGCGGAAACGGCCTTGTAAGGCCCGTTCCCCCAGGGCTGCCAGGCCGAATCCCTTCCCTGCGACCCCGGGAGGCACGGAAACGGCCTTGTAAGGCCTGTTCCCCCGCTGCTGCCAGGCCAAGCCCCTTCCCCAGGAACCACAAGCGCTGAGGAGAGTGGCTTGAGGGAAGCCCTTCCTCTGGGTGGGCACCTGGAAGGGCAACTTGAACAACCCGAATAGACAAGGGAGATAGGGCCAGTCGTCTGGCCCCTCAGGTGACCTAGAACAGTCCATCCCCTAGGGCCCTGGAGTGGACCAGGGACTCCCCAAGGACGAGAGCTCTGGGTTGGGCGGAAGGAACTCCTTCAACGGAGGCTTGGAGGGGACGGAGCTCCATTGACTCTCGGAGAGAGGAGGGGGGACAGAAACTAGGCTCAACAGCGCCAGCAAACATTGTGGCCAGGAGCGGAACTGCACCGCTGACAGAACTAAGGAGCAGAAAAGGGACAGGACCCACAGGGAAGGCTGACCCCTAGGCAGCAAAGGGGAGGAGAAAGAGCTAGGTTCAACAAGCTCACCCAACAGGCCCCCTCTAGAACCACCTTCAGGAAGGGGAACAAGCAGGCCAAAAAAAGAAGCCACAACACTCCAAAACACACCATTAAATACAAAGAACCATGCGCAAATCAAGGAAGTCCCTAATAACTGGAGACACCATGACAAATCCTAGCAAGTTCCCAAGTCCACCAAATCGCACAGATCCAGGGGAAGAAGACTTAAAAACGGTAATGAGGAAGGAAATGCAGGAATTACTAACAGTAATGAAAGAAACCCTAGCTACCGAATATAAGAAAACCATGGAAGAACGAATCAGCCAAATTAAAGAAGAAATATCAAAGAACATGAGAGAGACCATACAGAAAGAAGTGAAGGACTTAAGAGACAAAGTAACAAGCCTTACGAGCAGAAACACAGAGTTGGAGAAGCACATCGAAGAACTCGAAGGAAAACTACAATCAAAAAAAGATCAAGAAACCAACAAAGAAATAAAAGGCAAAGCACTGGAAGGAAAAATCCAATATCTAATGAATAAAGACAAAAGGAACAATCTAAGAATTGTGGGTATACCAGAAGGGGAGGAAATAGGGAAGGGGGAAGAACAGGTAGTCAGGGAGATAATAACAGAGAACTTCCCCACACTCTGGAAAGACACTTCAGGACAAATCCAGGAAATCAAGAGGGTTCCTAATAAAATAGACCCTAATAAGCCAACACCAAGACACATAATAATCCAAATGGCAAAAAACAAAGAGAAAGAGGAACTCCTGAAAGCAATAAGGGAGAAAAAAAACCTCAAGTACAAAGGAAAGGACATAAGAATCAAACCGGATCTCCCATTTGAAATAATTCAAGCAAGAAGACAGTGGAATGACATATTTACACGACTGAATGAAAGAAATTTCCAACCCAGGGTACAATACCCAGCAAAACTATCATTCATATGGGAGGGCAGAATAAAAACATTCTCAAACATGAACGAACTTGAACTATTTGTGCAAACCAAGCCGATCCTAAACGACTTACTCAGAGATGAATTACATAATCCAAACCCCCGATTGTAACAACAACCACTCCACACAATACAACGGCACAACAGTCCTCTCTATCAATAATTTCCCTAAATGTGAATGGACTGAACTCTCCAATTAAAAGACACATAGTAGAGAACTGGGTTAGGAAAAATAAACCGGACTTCTGCTGTCTGCAAGAAACACACCTACAGTTACAGGATAAGCACAGGCTTAGAATAAAAGGATGGAAAGTAATTATTCAGGCCAATGGAAAACAAAAAAGAGCAGGGACAGCCATTCTTATATCAGACCAAATAGTATTCAACCTCAAGAAAGTGATCAGAGACAAAGAGGGTCACTACTTACTGATCAGGGGAACATTAGATCAAGAAACACTAACCCTGGTCAATATCTATGCACCTAATGTAGAGTCAGCAAAATATGTGAGGCAACTACTGGCAAACCTGGAGAAACACATGAAGGGAAATGTGATAATAGTAGGGGACCTCAATACTCCACTATCACCATTGGACAGAACCACCAAACAGAAAAATAGCAAAGAAATAAGAGCTCTAAATGAAAAATTAGAAGATTTAGGGCTAATAGATTTATATAGAGCCCTCCATCCCCAGAAAGCAGAATACACATTCTTCTCAAACCCACATGGAACCTTCTCCAGAATAGATCATGTCTTAGGATACAAAGCCAACCTATATAAGACCACAAAGGTAAGGATCATAAGAAGTACCCTTTCAGATCACTATGCAACAGAGGTTAAAATTGATGTCAAGAAGAAGCAATGGAGAAAAACTAATACCTGGAGATTAAACAACATGCTGCTCAACAACAGCTGGATCAAAGAACAACTCAAGGAAGAAATAAAAAGATTCCTTGAGACAAATGACAATGAAGAGACAACATGTCAAAACTTATGGGACACAGCAAAAGCAGTAATTAGGGGGAAACTCATAGCAATACAGGCCTATGTCAAGAAACAGGAAAACAACAAAACCAACAGTTTAAAAGATCACCTCAAAGAACTGGAACAACAGCAACAGAGGAATCCAACCACAACCAGAAGGCAAGAAATAATAAAAACCAGAGCAGAAATAAACAACATCGAAACCAAGAAAACAATACAAAAAATCAACGAGACCAGGAGTTGGTTTTTCGAAAAAATAAACAAGATAGACAAACCATTGGCAAAACTCACCAAAAAAAAGAGGGAAAACACCCAAATTAGTAGGATCACAAATGAAAGGGGAGAGATTACAACAGAACCCCAAGAAATACAACACATCATGAGATCATATTATGAACAACTATACTCAACTAGGTTAGAGAACCCAGTAGAAATAGACAGATTCTTGGACAAACACCCTATTCCAAGACTGGAAAAGGAGGATCTAGAAAGACTAAACAGACCAATCACCTCAGAGGAAATTGAAGATGTAATTAAAAAACTCCCTAAGAACAAAAGCCCAGGCCCAGATGGATTTACAGGTGAATTCTATCAAACATTTCAAGAAGACTTACTACCACTTTTCCATAGGCTTTTCCAAACCATAGAAAAAACAGGAATCCTCCCCAACTCCTTTTATGAGGCTAATATCACACTCATTCCCAAAGAAGGCAAAGACACCACCAAAAAAGAAAACTACAGACCAATCTCACTAATGAACATAGATGCAAAGATACTTAACAAAATCTTAGCAAACCGAATCCAACACTTCATCAAAAAGATCATACATCATGACCAAGTGGGATTCATACCAGGAATGCAAGGTTGGTTCAACATACGCAAATCAATCAACATTATACACCACATCAACAACATGAAAGACAAAAACCACATGATCATATCAATCGATGCAGAGAAGGCGTTTGACAAAATCCAGCATCCTTTCATGTTAAAGACACTCAGCAAAATAGGGTTAGAAGGAACTTTCCTCAAGATAGTTACAGCTATATATGAAAAGCCTACAGCCAACATTATACTTAATGGCGAGAAACTAGAAGCATTCCCACTAAGTTCAGGAACTAGACAAGGCTGTCCACTCTCTCCACTCTTATTCAATATAACCTTAGAAGTCCTAGCAATAGCAATCCGACAAGAGAAGGGAATCAAAGGAATTCAAATAGGGAAAGAGGAACACAAGCTATCTCTATTTGCCGACGATATGATGATATACATCGAAAACCCTAAAGAGTCCACAGTAAAACTCCTAGAAACAATCAACCAATACAGCAAAGTGGCTGGATACAAAGTCAATACACAAAAGACAGTTGCGTTTCTATATACAAACAATGAAGCTGAGGAGAGAGAGATTAAAAATACAATCCCATTTAAGATAGTATCAAAAAATATCAAGTATCTAGGAATCAACCTTACAAGAGAAGTGAAAGACCTATACCAGGGAAACTTCAAAACGCTTCAGAAAGAAATTGAAGACGATCTAAAGAAATGGAAGAACATCCCATGCTCATGGATAGGTAGAATTAACATAGTCAAAATGACTATCCTACCCAAACTTCTATATAGATTTAATGCAATCCCTATCCAAATCCAGACACAATTCTTTAAAGAAATAGAACAATCAATCACAAAATTCATCTGGAACCACAAAAGAGCCAGGATAGCCAAACACATACTCAAAAACAAGAAGCTGGGTGGAATCTCCTTACCTAACTTGAAACTATACTATAAAGCCATAGTAATCAAAACAGCATGGTACTGGAACAGAGACAGGACCTCAGACCAGTGGGTTCGAACAGATTTCCCAGACATAAACCCCCAGATATACAGCCAACTAATATTTGATAAAAGAGGCAAGAATCTGAAATGGAACAAAGAAAGCCTATTCAACAAATGGTGTTGGCACAACTGGAAAACCACATGTACGAAAGTGAAAATCAACCCATACCTCACTCCTTATACAAAAGTCAACTCAAAATGGATCAAAGACCTTGAAATCAGACCCGAATCTATAAAATTTATTGAGAATAAAATAGGGAGAACACTTGAAGACCTATATATCAAAAAGGTCTTCGAGAATGGAACACCAATGGCAAGAACCTTAGCAGCAAACATAAACAAATGGGACTACATCAAACTGAAAAGCTTCTGCATGGCGAAAGAAACCTTACTTTATGCAAGAAGACAGTTAACAGAATGGGAAAAAATCTTTTCACTAGACATATCAGATAAAGGGCTGATATCTAGAACTTACAAAGCACTCAGAAAACTGAGCCCCTCAAAACCAAACAAAGCCATTAAAAAGTGGGGAGAAGAAATGAATAGACACTTCTCTGAGGAAGACAGAAGGATGGCTAACAAACACATGAAAGCATGCTCACCTTCACTCATCATCAGAGAGATCCAAATCAAGACAACAATGAGATACCACCTTACACCAGTAAGGATGGCTCACATCAAAAATACTGAGAACAATCTTTGTTGGCGGGGATGTGGTATGAAGGGAACCCTCATCCACTGCTGGTGGGAATGCCCCCTAGTCCAACATCTATGGAGAACAGTCTGGAGAGTGCTCAAAGAACTCAGAATTGAGCTCCCTTTTGACCCAGCAATTGCACTTCTAGGTATATACCCCCAAGGTGGAAGAACATTCATCCCAAAATACGTGTGCACCCCACTATTTATCGCAGCACTCAGTATAATAGCCAAATCTTGGAACCAACCACGATGTCCAACAACAGATGAATGGATCATTAAGATGTGGTATCTATACACAATGGAATATTACATGGCAGTCAGAAACGATACAATCACAGATTTTGCAGCAACGTGGATGGACCTAGATCATGTTATGTTAAACGAAGTAAGTCAGAAGACAAAAGATAAACACAGAATGGTAGCACTATTCTGAAGCACACAGAACATACATCTTAATCACAACTAATACTTAACAATCAAATAACAGGGTCTAACAGGATAGAAACTCCAAACACTGTAATAGTCAACATATACCTGGGAACAGTGCCCAAAACACATGAAAAACTAACAACACAAACTTTCGACTACACATTATACCACGAAGAAAACAGCAACACCAGAACAGCAGCATAGAGAGAACAGGTACGTAATCAACCTTCTACAACAAAGACTCATAATAGTCCTGTAGAGATCGTATACAGGAACACAGGTAAAGAATACCAAGGCAAACCACTGACTCCAATGGAAACATCCCATAACACTACGTATTAATGCCTCTATCTTACTATATGTAAAATAACCTCTCAGCTTCTCTGTCCACAGGCGTTCTTGGATACAAAGGGCGGACAAGCTAAGATGGCAGCTCGGGATACCACACGAGATACCATACCTAGTTTGCACTACGAGATGACCCCGAGAAAACTCTTTATTTTTTTTATTTATTTATTTTTTTTTTTTTTTGAGAAATCTCTTTAACATACACTTTATCTCTAGGTTTACCTTCTTTTAGGGTTTCAAGCACGAGACCAGTCAAACCACCAAAGCAGTAACAGCAACGAACAGACTCAAACTACATACTCTATTCACTGAACACATTCAAGCAAACTAGCATTCCCTTGTTATTCTCTCCTCTCTTCTCACCACTTGCTTTTTGATTTTTTTCTCTTCTATTCTTTTCTTTACTTTCTATCTTTTCTTTTCTCCCTTTCTTTCTAATGTATTTTTCTCTTTTCTCCCTCCCTACCCCTTCCATACACCTTACCCTTTCCCCCCTCTGGAAACCCAACTATCCCTCCACCCCTCAATCCCATCCAGACCTCCCTCTATATTAAAACACTTCACCCTCAGTTCCTAATCTATTAGGCAACAAGATCGACCTCCTACCCCAACGAACCAGTACCCAGCACCCAAGAGAAGGGACACCCAGTCAAACCCACACCTCGTCCCGGACAAGAAAAGACAGCCAACTCCCCTGCGGACTCATGCTGCGAGGCCCTCCCTACCTATTCCCCCTAATGTGGACTGTTACTTGAAACTGGACCTAGGTCCAAAAGTATCCCCAATGCAAGAACTCTTCCAAGACCTCCCTGCCGCAAATTTTTACCAACCTGAAGAAGGTCAGGGGGTGGGATAGGAAGATGCCTGAGAACCCACACATTACAACAAAAACCCAAAAGACAATGGGAAAAACTGTACTTCCAACATAGGCATAGGACCTGTAATACACCACCTCGTTACCTGCTCTCCCCCAAATGTAAGGTAGTCTTTTGCACCACTTTGGCCCTTTAAAACCTTCGCGAACTCATTTTTCTTCTTTTCTTAAATTTATTTATTTTTTTTTTAAATGTTGGTCCTACATATACATTTGCGAGCACATACATTTTTATTTATTTCTTCTTTCTTTTTTTTTTTTTTTTTTTTTTTAATTTTAATTTTTATTTTTATTTTTATCATTTTTGGGTATGTGACCTGTGTCTGTTATACCCTCTCTCCACCCCCAGCTACACCGACAATATAATGTAGCACCACTTCCCCCTGCAAAGACACACTAAATAAAGGGGAAATCTTACATATATATATATAAAAAACAAAAAGAGCTCTTATCTACTAGAGATAGGAACTCATAGTTGTTTACAATACAGGGATATCTCCTACCTTGAAAATATGTCATGTGGAATCAGCTTAGACCTCAGGTGATTAGATACCATTCATCCAGCCTTAAAATCTTGATCCCAGACAAAGGATTGGCACAGCTCTTCACAACAGCTACAGGAAACAAACTCCATCTGAGCCAGCCTTAATACTGCGGGGTCAACAACAAGGGCCAGCTCTAACATGATATCCTGACAATGAGGAAAATGCGAACAACTTGTCCTGAGAGCAGATTAGCATACCTTACCAGATAACGACAAGACAAAACCAGAAGACGCGGCACCATTTGGTAGGCCCAAAAGCCAAGATCGTGACTTACAGATGACTGGCTACTAGAACCACGACCAGACAGTATACACCTTGGGCCCAATATAAAAGCCCTAGTTCAGGGTTTGCACTATGACTTGCACAATAATCATGATCCCTAGTCCCAAAGGTCTGACAGAGACAACTGCAACAGAATGGGGCTTCTGGAAGCACAAAGAAAGATCCTATCCTAGGAGCCATCCTAGGTTCAATGCAAAGACCAAGATCACCAACCACAGAAGATGGATTAAAACGACACTGAGGCAACAGAACCTCTAGAACCACAAAGACTGACTTCATCATAAGTCCCACCTCAGGATCTGTGCAGATACGGAGACCTCTACACACAGAGCTCTGATTGTATCACCCTGGACAGAGCAGAAGTCTTCCACACACACACACAAAAAAAAAAACACCACCGGGAGAATAAATGATCCTGAGCAAAGTCTAGAGCTGATCCCATGACAGTATACTCCAAGGACGGAGAAACCCCATATTTCTTAGGCCAAGTGAATTCCTTTTAGAATGACCCCAATATTTACTGTGCCAGGGCAGGAGGGAAAAAAAAAACAAAAATACAAAAACCACAAAACCTTGGTTATTTCATATATACATATATTTTTCCCTTCATTTATTATTGTTATTATTATTTTTATATACCTATCTATTTTGGTCGATTTCTCTGTTTGGGTGTGACTACTGAAATCGTGGTCCCCAATTATACTTATTTTTTTTTTCTCTCTTCTTTTCTCTTCTTTCGTTATGTGCTATGCCATGTTTCTTATTTCAAGACCATGGCGTGTTTTTGGTTTGTTTGTTTGGTTTTTGGTTGTTTGTTTTGCTTTGTTTTTCATCTGTTTTTTTTTTTTTTTTTTTTTTGGTGCTTACCGATATAGATGGAGTCCCCACTGGATAATTGACTCTTTTTTTTTTGGTACTGGTGGAGTGTTTCAACTTCTTTTTCTCCTTCATCTCCCAAATCGATGATGAGAGCCTCTAGAAGGATTCCATCCATTTTTGGAGTATTAGACTCTTACCCCAGTTTATTTATCTTCTCTTTTTCAGGCAAAATCATGCAACTTGAATTAGCTAGTCCTGCCTACAATTAGAGGGGGAGATAAGGGAGGCATTAAGACCAAACATGGGCAAGACTACTAAGTAGTGGGTTGGATACAGAGGGGACCACATATTCTAGCCGCCCTGGGGGTGAGGGAAGAGGAAATGGGAGGTAGGACAAAAACGGAGGTGTAGGGAGGACCAATTGTTGATGGGAATCCCCCCTGATTTTATGTAAATATGTACCTAAAATGTTATTGTCAACAATATGTAAGACACTATGATCAAAATAAAAATTATATATATTAAAAAAAAAAAAAAAAAAAAAAAAAAAAAAAAAGAAAGGAGAAAAGTTTGTCTTATTTTAACGAAATGAATATTAAATGATGCTTCACATTAAATGAAATAGGTCACAAAGTAAATAAAGAGAAACAAAGCAAGAAAACAATCAAAAGTAAATTAAAACAAATCTATGAATTTTAGTTATCAATCTGAGATGACTATAGTGATAGGAGTATCCAAGTACGGTGGTGTTCCAATGGTTTATGATAACAGAATATTGGTGTTTAATGTGTCAACATATTTTCAAGAGTGAAATTGTAGCCCTGAAATACAAATTAATGTAGAAAATCAGTATCTCAATTAATTTATTAAATTAATTAGAATTTACTAGAGAAAGTACAAAGATTAAGGTGTTTACCTTGCACTCAGCTGATCCTGAATTTAATCCTCAATATGACACATGCTCTCCTGAGCATTATCAGGAGAGATCCATGAATAAACAGCTAGGAGAAAGCCTTGAGCATAACTAGGAATGGACCAAATCCATCCCCCAATATATTAAATCAAACGTTAGAGTATAGGTTAATTTGTAAATTAAAATGTTATTTTATTTTTCCCTCCAAAGCTTCCCCTCTGTACTAGTACACATTCAAACACGACTTTACTAAATGTATAAAGAAAAGGAAAGGGGAATAAATGTGTAAGAAGCATTAAAATTAACACCTATGTAGGAAACAAAAAGCCAGATTTCGATTTCTTTAATACGTATGTATGTTTACCAGGCCACAAGCTCCTGCTCTTTTCCCTGGGAATGTTACACTTCAGCCTCAAATGGCCCAGGCCACTTTGCAGGCAATTTACCTGGCTTCCGGCCCTTCCGCCTCCTGGTTTTCTCCATAGGGTGAGAGCATTTTTTCCTGCAGGGAGCTGGTCAATTGCCCAACTTGTTCTTGGCATAATAACTAGAAAAAGCAAATATTCCAGGCCTGCTGTTGACCTGGGATGGTCCCACCTAGTTCCAGTTTCATTGTGATTGGCAGGCCTATAGCTTTCAGAAACACAGGCACGCACGCGCACACACACACACACACACACACACACACACACACACACACACACACACAAACACAGCATTGAAGCTTATTTTCACACAGTTCTAACAGAGGTGACTTGGAGTGGACTATAGTCAGGCTTCGAATGTATATAGCTCAGCTTCTTAGCTTTAGGAAGGGAAATTTTCCAATTCACTAGGAGTAAGTAGGTACTGGGGAACTGGTATGATCAAATTAATTTCACGAGAGACTCATTTATCAGTTTTAATGTCAAGTATATAATTTTATCTCAGAGAAAGAAATGACTACATAATCAAAATGACCACATGGCCACATTGTTCTCAGCAGCACACATTTAAAAATCATCACATAAGTGACAGATTTTTCCCTATGTCCTCAGATTTTAGAATGCCCACAGCTTGAAGCTGCTGACCTTCAAGTATAGACAAAATCAATATACTCTTACAAATCTAAGACATTCATTACAGAGAACTAATAATTAGAATGCACATTGAGATTTATATTCTAATTCCTTTCAAGGTAGAAGCTAATCATTAATGACTTTTTCCTTTTAGGAAAAAATATATGCCTTGATTTTTTAATTAGCATATCAAGAAATAAAATCCACTGATTGCACAAATCTATGCCAGGCTTCTGACTGGTATAAAATAATAGAAAAATTGTCAATTATCCAACTCATTATCTCAGTGTATGACAGCCAAACCAAATAATCCCAGTCCCCAGTGAACAGTGCTAAATGAATTGTCTACATAATAGTCATGCAAATTCAATAAACATTGTAATATAAACATTTCTGTATTTATTTCCTTAATTCATTAATGCATATACCTCCAAATTCTTCATCTTGGGCTTCCAGAATAATGATGACAATAAAAATTTATAAGACCCCACATTTATTGACTCGGAATGTGTCAGGCAATGTGATAGGAGCTTTCTCATTTAATTTTACAACAAGCCTATGAGGTAGAGCTAGCATGCCAGGCATAAAATGGAGCTTTCAGTTCCCAAACACCTCTTTAACTTTATCTGTATAAATATTTTGCACATATATTACTCAAATAAAATTTTCTATGTGTGATATGTGGGCTCTTTCAGATTCTATGGTTTTTCTTTCTCTCAACAGAAAATGAATTCCTTTTTACTCATCATTTTGGGATATTTTTTTTTTTTCATTCTCATATCCTTTCCATTAGTCTGATTGCTATCTTGAGTACAATGTCTGTCTGATGTTGAATGATGTTAAGAATCATCAATTTATATGTGATAGTCAGAATTTTACATAATACTTTTCTTTTTTATGTTTCATGTAAATTTCTATTTCTACTAACTTTTAAGAAATGAACCAACAACTTATGTATAATAATGTCTCATGGTAATGGCTTCTGAAAACTTGGATAAAAACAAGAGGTCAAAGAAAGTATGGGAGGATATAGATACCAGTTTGAGAGTTTCTGGTATTGAGTAGGAATGAACTGTGAGAAACAGAGTTTCTCAACAGGTTAAAGGATATCAGCACTGAAAATCTCAAATCATTAACATTGATAAATGCCTCTTAAATGTACAAAAACATTGTTAACAATAAGTCTTCTGAATAGTACACTGGAAGTGTTAAACTGTCTCCAATCCATTGAATAATGGTTATCTTTAAAGGTTCCTTAGTTTTAGAAACTCATTAGCTGCTAGAAAGTAAACAGATCTTAAAATAAAACAACCTGTGTTCAATTATGATTCTAATGAGTATTGTGTTCATGACCATGTGAAATGATTTCACCATTATTTTATTTTAGTTGCTATTTTACAAAATTATGCATAAAACAAAAATAAAATAATGTTTATTGTTTGATATTAAACAAAACATAATTTAGTGTGGTTTCAAAACATAATTGAATAGAAATAACATTTGTAATCTAGTAAATATTCAATAATGTTTTGATGAATTAAATATTTCTTATAATAAAAAATTGTACTTGACATATATTTGGGGGTCAGTCTTTCTGGCAGGAATTCTAAAATAGTACCAAAATAAACAATCTGACCTTAAATAAAATACAGGTGTATTTAAGATATTTTATAAAATATAATTAAGTTTAAAATTACATATCACATAATTCATTAAGCATTATGAAGGCTAACTTTTAAACTTACTTTCTAATAGTTAAAATCCAAATATGTTTTTTGGTTTCACAAATGTGTAGTTGCACTTGTATAGTTTTATTTTAGTTAGTTAGTTAGTTAGTTAGTTAGTTAGTTAATTAGTTAGTTAGTTAGTTAGTTATTGTTTTTTGGGCCACACCTGTTGATGCTCAGGGGCTACTCCTGACTTTGCACTAAGAAATCGCACCTGGCTTGAGAGACCGTATGGGATGTTGGGGGTTCAAACTGTGGTCCCTCTTAGGTTAGTGCTTGCAAGGCAAACGCCCTACTGTGTGAGCCATCATTCCAGCCTTAAGCTTTATTTCATTTTAAAGTTATCCAATCTGACTAAAAATGTTTCTTTCTTTTCTGATACCTTGTATTTGAACTATTACATACTATTATTTTATAGTATAAATAAATCAGTAAGCTATTATAATTTGGACACTAATAATAGCAATTATATTATCAGTAGTTCTACAGAATTCAGAGCACTCTTGTCCATAAATATTGTTATTTAAATTATATTTTATGGTTTTTTTTGAGGGACATAACAAAGCGTAAAAAGGGGACACTCCCGGGGGCCGGGCGGTGGCGCTGGAGGTAAGGTGCCTGCCTTACCTGCGCTAGCCTAGGAGACGGACCGCGGTTCGATCCCCCGGCGTCCCATATGGTCCCCCAAGCCAGGAGCGACTTCTGAGCGCATAGCCAGGAGTAACCCCTGAGCGTTACCGGGTGTGGCCCCAAAAAAAACCAAAAAAAAAAAAAAAAAAAAAAAAAAGGGGACACTCCCATTTTTGGAGAGGAAAATCAGTCTACGTGTTGCTCAGGGTATTCTGCAGTCCTGGGAATTTAACCCACACCTATGGGATACAAATGAAGTGTTTTTAGCACCTTGAATTATCTCTATGTCCTTAAATATTACCTTTTACATTCAGTAAAAACTTACATTAGAAAAATGTAGTAGAATGTGAATCATAGATAGCATGAATTTATTGTTTTCTCCACCTAGCAAAAGACATTTTATTTAGACATACTCAACCTACACTTATATCTGTGATACTACATAAGCATGGTGACCTGTATGATGCTTCATTATGCTTACATTAAATAGCTTAATTACTGAGTAGATACATTATTCATTTAATGACCTCATTGATCATGTGTACAAAAGCTAAATATTATGTTATCAGTGGAGCTGCAAGAATTTAGAGCCAATATCCAAATACTGTGGGGTCATGTAGTTTGGTGAACTAAACCCTGGGTTCAGCATAAAAATTAGACATACCAGCTATTTGAGTTCTTTTGTCTCTCTTGTCTGGTTCTGTTGCCTGAAGTATAGATTTGAAGCTAGAGAAGGATACAAAGTTAAAAATATATATTTGATTATTCAATTGTTCAATGTAATGTTAAATATTATGGTATTTTATTTCTTTAGATATATAGCCATTATGTGCATGATTGTTATTATTAATAAAACATACACTCTTTTGACTATTACCATAGAGATTTTCTTCATCTGAGAAACAGAGAATTGATTAAGAAGCAATAGTGGATTCACCATGAGTGTTTAGCATGAGCCACATATTAAATCTGGGCCTTCAAACTTCCAACTCTCTTACCCATTTAATTATTTTCTAAAGTAGTTAAGTGGATAAATGTTTAGTTAAAAAAAATGCAAAATTGGTGTAAAACTCTACTTACATTAGAAGTATCCTTCTTTACAGTTAATCAAAAGGTCAGGGGGCCTTTTTGTACTAAACAAATCTCATCAGGGTAGTTCATTAACACAATTAGACAAAATGCATTCTCAGTTTCAGCTATCTATTCATTTTAAGCACTTTCTGCCTTGCTTAATCAAATCTAACATGGGAGACTTTTCCTGGCTACATAATCAACATGTAAATTAAAATGCACAGGGATCTCCAAAGAATAAAAAGTTAATTATTTAATCGCTTTTTTCCCTCTATGTATTCTGTTAAGAATACTTAATTAAAAGGGAAAAAGAAAGGAGAGCGAGTATATCTTGAACATATGTTTATTTATCTTTTATAAAAATTTGACTACAATTAATATTAAAATATTACAATAAACCAGAGTTCATATCTCAGTTTTAATAAGGATTAAAATTTAAAAATTACTTTATTTAAAAACTTAATCGATGCATTTCACAAAATATGAAATGTAGCTTAAATGATACTTTTATGCAAAACTTATCATGAGAATTTATCAAGTAGTTTATCTGTGAAAACTGAAAATTTTGCAAGGGTCAAAGACAACTGAGAATATATTTAGTATTTTGTTATAAAAATTCAGAAATAGTTTATTTGCCACCCATTGAATTGTATGACATAATGAGCACAAGAAGTGATCATTGATTTTCTGTCCATGTAAATTCTATCTGCACAAAATATTACAAACAAATTTATTTTCAGGTTTGTATTACCTGAATTTTTGATATTTTTGCATATTCTGAAAATGTTGAAATGTTGAGTTAAGACAAATGCTATTAATCTCTGACTTCCATTTTTATTTACGTGATCTTGCATAATAAATTATTTTCCCTTGATAAGCTAAGACACTTACTTTCCCATTGTGACTGCTGTGATTTAAATTACTAAAAATTCACTAAATGTTGCATTCAGTTATTTACTTAGTGAGGCATTTCCTTATCCTCAACAATTAAAGAGAACGTTAAGTTCAAAGATTTAAGCTGTAAACCATAAAGACTGACTCAATAAAATATTTAACCTACTAAAAAAGTAATGCTTAAAATATTAATTCAGAAATGACTTAAAAATCTCTAGTTTCTATACTAAACCAATTGTATTTATTCTTACAAAAATGACAGGAATATACATGAGTCAAATTTCTTTTCTTCATGTTCTGTACAATTTGTTAATAGAAAATTAAGGGAATCTGCAATATTAGTAAATCAGAGTCTTAAGTAATATGTATTCAATGATCATTTAACACATCTGTATAATTTGCCATTGTGATTAAAATTTTTGGGAAAAAAGATCTGACCTTTTTCCTTAATAACTTATAGTTATTAGGAAGAAACTATATTAGGCTACCACAAGAGGATGCTCTTTATGATGGTAGTAACTAAAAAAGTCTCAGACCTGTTTGAAACTAACATTTGTTACAGATGGACAAAATTAATATAATGACATGCAAATTATAGTTTACAAGTTCAAAAAGGATAAAATCCAATTTTATAGTTAAATTTTATACATATGCTTATAGTTTAGCATATATAGATATCTATGAGCATAATTATATTTGTTCATATTTAATTTAATTACAAGAAACATTATCCAGAATATATTTTTCTCTATTTTAGGCTCACATTCAGTGGTGTTTAGGGCTTACTCCTGACTCTGTACATAGAGATCACTCCTGGAAGGCTCAGGAGACCATACAGTATGCAGGGAACTGAATCCAGTAAGCCATGTTCAAGACAACTGCTTTACCCTCTGGACCATCTATCACTCTGAACCTAACTTGGGTATATTATTAAAAGAAAACTAAATGCATAGCAGAATGGTCAAATGTTTGCTTTATATGCAGGAGATTCTGGGTTCTATTGACAGTACCTCCTGATTCCTTAAGCAAAAGAGGAAATGATCCCTGAGTACTAACCTAGAAATAACCCTAGAAAAAAAGTGTGCATGACCCCCCTGAAAAGAAAAATAATAAGAAATTAGCATACTGCCTGTGTAACTAAGTATAAATAGTCATATACAACCACACTAACATTTTCCTATAAAGTATTCTAGAGTAGTTACTTGTATTAGGCCATATTGCTTGCTAAAATAAATGAGGAGTGGTCTGTTAGTAGAAAGTCTACTTAATTAATTTTTTTCTAAAACAAAGACATGAAAATGGAGATATCAAAAATGATCTTGCATTGTTGCAGAGTAAAAGCCATTTATTTCTACAAAAATGTAAACAGGCAAGTAAATGTACTAGACAGCATTTTGAAATTTCTGGTTAACACTGAAGGAAGTGGCTTTTTGCTATTGTTCATTATTTATAGTTATGAATATTCAGGCATTTATCTAATTATATACAGAACATGCAAATACTCTAAAAATACATTGTTTTATATTTTTGAGAGGGGTATTGACTAGGTTTATAAATTTTTGCAAAATATGCAGTATATGTATAAAGGATTACTGGCACAGTTCAGGCTAACACATATATGTAAATGATGTATCTGTTGACAGGGACTTCTCTTTTTATTTATTTTATCTTTAACAGTTAATCTGAAAGAGTAGTATATGATCTAGTCCTCCCAACATTTTGACCCACTGATGAAGGAGTTAATTGCAAAAACTTTGCAATTGTAAGAGATCAGAATAAAAATCATAGCTTTGTATTATTTACCCAAATAAACAATATTCTTTAGACAAAACATGCAGTTTTACTAATGAAAAATGTAAATTCTAGCTTCATGCGTTATTCATGAATTCTGTGATATTACAATTGTTATTTTCAAGTATTTAGCTTGTGAAAAGATTCTTGGGCAATGATGTTGGATGTTGACTGATAAATATCAGAAATAAAGTTCTGGCTGCATCAAAATCTGCTGAATGAGGTTTATTATATGTCAAATTTAAGAAAATACTTATGTTGTTGAATGATTTAAAACTAATTATTTAGTGCTGATTAAATTTCATAAAATATATTAATAAATCTACTAAAAGCAAATTGTTAATACTTTTATTTTCAACTTTATACATCCTATTTGATTAGTAAGCTAAAACAGCATACTTAACAGAATTACATGTTAATTAAAAATATAGGTAACAACACATAAATGTTCTGTTTTCATCCAATATTCAATCAGAATCATCATTAAAATCCCTTTTTAGTGTAAATGACAAGAAGTAATAAAATTTTCTTTATAAATTGTGATACTGTTGCCAATCTCAGCCAGGCAAACTGGTCACTTTAGAAGAAACCATTTATAGATAACCTTCAAAAGACTTCATAAAAGCCTTTTATATATTTTGGTTAATTTTAACGTTTGTGTGTGCATATACCAATAAAATTTTCTTTTATTTCTTAAAATAAGCAAGTTGTATTTCCTTTACTCTTTTTAGTGATTATTTATTACTTTTGATTAGAATATTCTAAAATGTGCAAAAGAAGATTATTAAATTCTAGTGTATATTTATTTGTAAACAAAACACATTTAAATTGCAGAAACCTACTGACAATTGGGGACATTATATGAACATATCTAAGAGAAGCAGAATATAAGAATTAAATAAATGTTTTGGCTTGGATTCATCCAACATGACAATTTAAAGTGATGTTGATAAAGATATTTAGTAGAAGCATTCTAGAAAATATTACTTGAAATAAGGAATATGTAGCTCAGAAGTCTCTTGTCACTTAAGATTGGTTGCTTTTTTGGAAGAGAACTTGAAATTATTTCAGAAAATTCAAAACATATATGCAGTCTCTGCAGAAGCAGACTCTTTCACCTTCCATTTAGGGGAAACAGTTGATGTTCACTACTTACGAGCTGACACAGATAAAATGCGTTCACAAGTACTCCATCTCCAAACACATGCAGTTATGCCTAGAGATATTTGAACTGCAGTGAGTAGAAAGATATACCTCATATGTGCAGAACTAGTCCAAAGAGACAAGTTTTGTTACTTAAACTCTGCAACAACTTTACTTAAATTGAGAGACTAAAAAGGGTTAATATTACATGATACTATGTTTTAGGCCACTAAATCAGAGGTTAAGCATCTAAATAAGAATTATATAAATATAAGGTGTTGTAATATCTGGGTATTTGTGTATGTCTGCATATGTGTGTATGTGAGAGAGAGGCAGAGAGACATGGGTAGGGAGGGAGAAAAAATGAATAAGAAGGGAGCAAGAACAGTGAGAGAATCACATAAAAAAGGAAAACAGAACCACAAAGAGACATTGGAGAACATTGAGTGTCTTTCTATATGTTGGGTGGCTTAAAAGATGGTGGTTTTCACTTAAAAGAAGGAAATGTGGGCCTGTTAGATGTGTAATTATTACAAGTATCCCTGAATGTATCCCTGAAAATATATGTAGAGCTTGAAGATGCCACGGTGATCTCTGCATATCAAGCCAAAAGTAAGCCCTGAGCAATGCAGGGTGTGTACAAAATATTATAATATATCTGTGTATTTGTAATGTGCTTTCTCTTCAATAGTGCCTTATTATAATGAATAGATTAATCTCTTATAATTTATAATGTACCATTGTGATACTTTGGAAAGAATTTCTTACAACTTTTAGCAGAATACCAAGAAGCAGAAGATATTTCTTATTTTAATTTTAAGAAACTTAAAAACTAAATTAAAGGACTGGAATGATCATATAGTGAGTAGTGTTCTTGTCCTATAGGTAGCTAACCAGCATTCAATTTCTTGTATCCCACATGAACATAGATGTAATGTCAAAACTAATTCCAGAGCAAGAGCCAGTATTAATCCTGAGAACTGCTTGGTTTGGCCCAAAATTAGGTGGAAAAGGTTAAATACATACACTTTATTTCTCACCTTGAGAATTCAAGTGTTTTCAACTTAAAAAACACAAATTATCTCAATAGCCTCAATAGAAACACATAAAACTTTTCTTCTTCACTAATAAATCACTACCAATAGCCCTCTGTAATCCATTTTGTAACATTTTTTAAATAAAAAATAACTTATTTAAAGTTAAAGCCATGTATACCTATGCCTTTTATAGAATTATACATGTGCATTTTAAAACAGTCACAACATCCCAACACAAGCGTCATAAGTAAAACTCATCTGGGCCCTAGGATAAGTCAGGGTGCTTTGCAAGCACCAGTCTTTGAATTTAATTCCTGGTGCTGTCTTCAGGTTCCTAGTTCAGTAAGTGCAGCTCCATGGACTGGTAGATCTAAAATCATTCATGTGGGTTCTTTTCAGGTCTTTATACCTAGGTATGGTTGAGGATACAGTTGACATTTGTTTCCTTCAGCAAGGACAAAAATTATTTGTCAACTTCTGAGGGTTTGTGGGTGTTTACCTTGCAGTGCTCAACACTTACTCTTCTTTCTGTGTTCTGGAACCACTCCTGGCACAGGATTAGAGTTTTGAGGTGTTGAGAATTAAATTCTAGTTGTCTACCACCTGCAATTCAAGAACCTTACACACTGCACTATCTTTCTGTCCCCCAAACACCCATACTGAGAAATGGGAAAATACAACTCCTAAGAGTCTTAACAATAACCAGGATTGCAAAATCCAGTTAGTATACATGTGAATCATAGCAAATCATTGAACTACTATGACCTACTTTAGAATTGAAACAAAAATAGCATTACCCCCTGGTAAACATGTGTTTACATTCACAACTACCCTGCATGAACCTGTCAAACACTGTGGTGAAATAAGCAAGAACCACTGCCAAGGGTCAGAAGTGCTATCACCGGGCAAACAATCTATGGTCCTCACACATTACCATTAAATTGAAGAAAAGGAAGGGTGGGGAAATAATAATAAAGCAAAACCCAACCCATGGGTTACTTAAAATTGTTATCCAATATTAGGAATCATATTCACTGAAATGTATAATGCCAAGAAATTCTTTAAATGTAAGTAAGATGTGCATAACTATCAGCACATTTAGTGATATTTAAGAATTATTATTGAAAAATATGTGGCATCAAATGACCATCAGTATGTAAATTAAAACATAAATTTTCTCTATGTACAATAACTCATTATTCCAAAGAATGATATTAAACATTTTTGTTAGTAATTTCTTAAAAATAGATGATTCAAATAATTGTTCCTTTATAATATGATGATTGTTTTCTTAAAAAGTAAGGAAGTCTAAATTTATTCCTTGTCATACTTTTAAACACTAGATTTGTTGTTAGTTATACTTTATAAGATTTATATGTGATGATATCCATAACAATATCTTTTCTAAGTTTGAGAGATGAACTCAGTAACAGAAAAATATATATAAAGTTGTTTTATCTACAAACTTTGGAAATGGCTGAAATCATCTACTTACAGCTCACAAATTGTGCTAAAATGTGATCTTATTTTATACTCGTTTACCTCCCTTGGAGTACTGACAAATATATTAATATAAAAATTAAATAAAATAGTTCTATATTTATAATTGTTATATATCTGACCAATTGATAATAAATATGTGAACTATTTTGAACATATATGAAAGACAAAACTGATAACAAAATATGTTAAAATAAATGGTTAATATGTTTAAATCAAAGGTTTGTATTTAAGTGAATGCATGAAAACTAAGAATGACTATTTTTATCAATCAACTAATACAAGAGATTAAATAATAAAATATAGAATTTTTGTTTCCTTTTGGTCACACCCGGCAGCACTCAGGGGTTACTCCTGCCTTGACGCTTCAGAAATCACTACTGAGAGCCGGAGAGATTGCATGGAGGTAAGTCAATTGCCTTGCATGCAGAAGGACAGTGGTTCGAAAACTCGGCATCCCATATGGTCCCCTGAGCCTGCCAGGAGTGATTTCTGAACTCAGAGCCAGGAGTACCCCTGAGTACTGCTGGGTGTGACCCAAAAACAAACAAAAAAAATCCGCTCTTGACAGCCTCCGGGGACCATATGGGATGCGGGAATTCAAACCACCATCCTTCTGCAAGCAAGGCAAATGCCCTTACCTCCATGTTATCTCTCAGGCCCCTAAAATATAGAGTTTATAGTTGAAGAATAAAATACAAAATTTACAACTGAAGAATTTCCCATCTGAAAAGACCAAGAGAGTAATAAAAGGAAGACTTTAATGCAATAGTTATCCAAATTTATTTAGAAAAATTACATAAATTTTTACAGAAAATTTTATTAAAGGTAAATTGGGAATTGGGATTAGGAAAAATCTGGGTATGCTCACATTTTACTCCTGGATTTAACCAGGGATTATACCTGCTTTCAGTGCTAAAATTGATATGGATTTGTCACAAGCAAGGAAAACACCTTACTACTTATGCATTCTCTCTTGCCCAATACCATTTTTAAAACCTAGTATAGAATGACTGTATCAAAGATAAATACACTACTTTACATTTGTAAAAAATAATTTCAGCTATGTTTGTTAATGCATTATTAAAATTTATATACATTCACAGATTTGTGACCACATTCACTGTTTCTAAACTAAAATGCTTAAAATAAAGAGCACTTATGGAATACCAAAAAATTCCTATCACCAAAAGAGACAGAATGTTTTATTCCTATCCTGAGGTATCTGACTCCCTTAAGAGACAGGAAGAAGTCATACAAAAATAACTACTATCCAACTAAATGATGTTAACCTAGAACTAAATATAATTTACTATGAGAAAATAGGAACACAGAAAATTAATTCTGCCTGGGGCATGTCCTCTCCCATATCTTCTGAACAACATTTTGCAGACCACAAAGTAGCCATATCTCAAGCAATTTCACTTTTTTATCCAATTACTCTCGAAAAATCTCTGTATCCATAAATATAGTTGTCTCCTTAGCTCAAATAATGTCCATTTCTTTTCACAAAAAAACATTTGGACTTCAGAATGTTCTTAAAAGGCTTATTGCATTTGTTACTTCTCTTAGTGATGTCTCCTCAGATGATTTTCACAGAAAAATCTAACTCAATCATAATTCAACAATTTAATATGTTGATTAAAATAATGAATTCAAACAAAGAAATTACTATATGAACAAAAATTGAAGTTCCTTAAACTTTATTTACTACTCAGTATAATGTTCAATATTTTATTTTAATCTCCTTATTACATGAATGTTTATGATTTGCAAAACTTTATTTCCAAATGAACTTGATTTTTTATTACACAGTATCTCTGCTTTAATGTTCTGCAGGCACTTGAGAATAATACTTTGAAAATTATTTATCAATAAATACAATTGATATGTTCTAGTCAGTAAAGGTAGAAGAACCAGCATGACAATTGAATTAAATCACTGAAAAATTATCAATAATGGATTGGCATATTTTTAAATATTTTGACTTTTCATTAGAGTATAACTTCAACAAGAGAACACAATTAAGCTTGCTAAATTTTAAGGTTTAAATTCCATGTATAATATTTACACATCCAAAAATGCAATTCAAATTTAAAATAAAGAACTACAAGAGGTTGGATCATAGCATAGTGTTTAGGGTGCTTGCTTTGCATAAAGGCTTGCACAAATTCAATCCCAAACCCCAAATATAATCCTCTAGACCATACAGGTCTACATGCAGACTACAAAGCCAGAATTAAACCCTGAGCACTGCTTGTGAGATACCCAAAAATAAAACCAACCAACAAAATATCCTTAAGATTAGTGCTAATCTATCAAGCAAATGTTTATCCATTAATTTTCAGGTTCAGTTAACTAGACTGTAATTTTCACCTTTATTTGGCAATTACTTGGAAATTATTGTTGCAATGAATTTTTTTTATTTGACCATATTTAAAATCAAAGAAAGGCTGAATCAATTCAAACCATGTGTACATATTTGAGTTCTAAGATATGCATCAAAAGAAAAGCAAATCTATTTTTGTTCAAAGAATCTTTAAAGGAAAGGCACAAATTTTCAAAATTTAGTATATAGCAAAGATAAACTGTTTTAATAACAGTAGAGTCAGCAGCTAGTGGGCACATGTTAGAGTGACCAGTTATTGGCAGTGTCAAGTGCTTTATTATGTAACAATAGGTAGACCATATAATTCAACCAAAACCAAAGCCACAAGTGAATTACAAAGGTCATTACTCTCAAGAGAAATCAATTGCAGCTTAGCTACAAATGCTTTCCGTGCATTTAGTTTATTCCAGAATTAAAACAGAAAAGGTTTTGTTTCCTTTTATGAAATGAAAAAAAAATCATTCATTGAAGTTTCATTGCTTATCAGCTTTTTGTGATCATTTGTTAACCTAAAACCTGCTGTGAAAACTTCTAATGTTATACTCTATCTGTTGAGTAAATAATAAATGTGAAACAGTATAAAATTATGTACTTTTTTCTGTTGTTCAACTTCGGGTTTACTTAGAGGTTCAAAGGCTCCAACACTCTGCAGTGGCTTTTAGAAAGTTGTTAAAATTTTTCAGTGCTATTTTCAGTAAACATGATGAACATTTATATTACTGAAATGATAGTTTTCATGACTAAACTGTAAATGTGAAAAAGCCAAATGATAAGAAATGATGATCAAGAAGATATTTAATATTATTTAAATATTGATTTCTTCCTAGAGTAGCATAAAGATAAAAAACAACAACAATAAACAATTCTTCAAGACAGGTGTGTCTTTGAAAGAGCAGGTAAAGATTTTCAAGGACTGCTTATGAGGGTTCAGGAATCACTCCCTCGGATATAACTTAGACAAACTGGAATATTTCAATACTTGGACCCAGTGGAAATGCCTGCCTCTAAAATAATATTCATTACTTCTCAGAAGTGAGGAACTTGCAAGAGCTGGGACTTGGAAAGCATAAATGCCTTCCTCTGGCTAAAGACAGTTGTTTTAATGTTTTGTTTATACTGCATTGTAAAGACCTACAACTTGTCACCACATCTAAGATAACAACAATGAAAGATACAAGTTTAAATAAGTGATCAAATAAAGAGAATTAAATAGTTCTAAAAATTAACTGGGGCTTTATTTCTATGTATTTGTAAAATAATTTATATTAGCAATCAAAATTATAATATTTCAAATATTGGGGCAAAAAATTACATCTGAGGGGCCAGAGCAGGTGCACGGGGTCAGCATTTTCATTGCACCTAGGACAGACCATGGTTCGATCCTCTGGCGTCCCCTGAATCAGGAGAGATTTCAAAGTGCATAGCCAGGAGTAACACCTGAGTGTCACCAGGTGTGGCCCCAAAACCAAAAAAAAAAAAAATTACATCTGACGTCAAGAACACCCTTGATAATTATTTTACAGTTTGAAGTGTAGTTGGATGAACAGTGTGCTCAGGGATTCACCAGTGTTTAAGACGAGAGTTATATATAATATGAATATGAATAAAAATATTAGATTATCTTCCAAGTTGTTTTTTTCTATAAACTTACTAGCTGAGAGACAAAGCAAGTTTACAACATGAAGGTAAATAATAGTCAGAAAAGACTGAAATTTCCAAACTATATTCTGTTGATCAAACAAGTTTTGAATTGGAATAAGTCGGAAGCTAATAATTTTTTAATCTTATATGTGAAGAAATGACTTGAATTGTACACATTAAAGTACATTTTCATTAATCTCATCTGAGTTTTTTCTCAAAAGCGAAATTTACTATTTTTTCACATGGCAGTTATGAGAAAAAAGGTACTAAGTATAGGGAAATATCATTTTGTTGTTGTTCAGTAAAAATTGAATTATATTAAGTATGATTTTATTGTATTATTGCTATTACTGTTTTAATTTGCTTTGGAGTCATACCCAGAGGAACTCAGGGTTTATTTCTGTCTCAACACTCAGGAATAATTCCTGGTGATACTTGGGAGATTGTATAGGATGTTAGGGATTGAACCTGCTTCCTCTGAATTCAAGTCATCCACCTTGTCTGCTGAACTACCAATCCAACCACAATATATCCAGTATACTTTTAGTGCTAATTCTTTGTCTTTACACCCAGATATGAAAATCCTGTTTAAAAGCACACTCAGATGTTGAAATTTTCATGAGACATGAAATAAATATGGAAACACAGGAGACAAAAAAAATGCTTGAAGAAAAGAAAAACACCATGGTGGGGGGTGTTAGCAAATAGAAACAGTGAAATTTGAGGAATATGTGAGAAAAGGGTTGAGAAATACAAAACAGATAAAGTGATAAAAGTGGCAGGTAAAAAGTAGAAAGGGACAGCCAGCATAAGTAAAATCCTATTATCTCACGGTTTATAATAAATTAGTTTCCTCTGAAAATTACCTTAAAAGAATTGCTGAAGGACAGTGAATTAGGCAGTTTCATAAAAACAATATTCCTTATTTATACTCCAAACATACCTGCTTTCACCATTGTATTAGCCTCTCTTCTCATCTCTATGCCCCCCACACCACCACCTACTTCAGCAAACTCAGTTTTGTAGAATAGTTTATAGCTTCTTTTGCCTTCAGCCATTTTTTAATCCCCTTCTATGTTCTTTATGCCTAAATATGAGAAAAATCATTCTGAATCTGTCTCCTCCTTGCTTTACTTCATTCAATTGAATGCACATTGGTCCATCAACATTGTAGAAAGTAGCATGATTTCATCTTTTTTTTTTATACCAAATCCTTATATCTTCTTACAATTAACCTCAGCTGCCAAGATCACATAGAAAAACTTTCTGTTCATCTAATTCTAAGTTAAGTAATAAATGCATACAAAAAATAACTAGGACAGAATACTTACTTAGACATTACTTGATTCAATAAAGACAATATTTCTTGTGTATAAATCATAGCACTATCTTGCTTGCTTCCAATGATAGGAACACCTCTATTGCTCCAAATCTCAGCTAGAAATGTTTTTTTGCTTTCTTTAACATGTTAAATGTTTACAATTTTTAGCCCTCACTTTTCCTCAACAATTTTCCTTTCCCTTTTCTTTCCCTTGGCTGTTTCATCCACCTCAGTCTTTACAGCTTAATATTTTTTTTTTACCCTGGCTCTTTTTCTTGGCAACTCTGTCTCTCTTCTCCCTGCTGCTTTCTCAACATATAGATTGTTTAAATACAGTGCTGAGATATATTCTAGAATAAACACTGTAAATGTGTTAAATGTTAGTTGTAGAGACTCCCAGTGTACCACAATAATTATTCAGTATGTGTAGGTTAATGCATTCTTAAACACTAATCATTACTACTTGCTAAGAACAGGTAAAACTATTAAGAGGGTCTCAAAACAGAATAACCTTTAACACATCATTGCAATAAAAGAACTTGTAGTAGAGTTTATGAGGTTTAAAATCCCAAATAGACACTTTGAAAAAAGAGTCTTTTGGGTGGTATTTTGTACCCTCAGAGGACTGGTTATTGCTACTGCTATACTTCATCATTATTTGAATTGTTGCTAATAAAATGAATGGGAGTAGCAGAGACAATATGGTCTGTAAATATTCTTGATTTAAATCAAGTTTGTGGGCAAAAGCATTTTCTGAGTTATTTTAGAATGTAATATAGTACAGAATTTTGGGGGGCTCTTATGGCAGTCCAAATTTTGCTTCAAAAATTATGTTTCTACCTTAACTACGTCACTTTTTCTGTCAATTCTTCACTTCTATAATTGCAGCAATGAAATGACTTTGTGCTCTGTGCTAAGGAGTGAGCATTATTAGTGCTCAGGAGGCCAAATATAGTGCCAGAGATTAATCCCAGGTTGATAGGAGGCAAAACAAGTGCTTGAACCACTATACTTTTTATTTGGCCCCATAATTTACATATAGCACATTTAAATGTGAAATATAAAAAAATCAATATACAGTGAATACAAATATAAAGCCAGCATATATCACTATTAGCTTCTTAAATTGTAATTCTATTTCTCTTACAGTTTGAGTCCAGTTTATTTGGAATTCAATGTCATATTTAAATATAATTGTAGTCAGTGTCCTATATATAATTTATGGTATGCATGTGGAAACCAATTTAAATTATTTTGAGTTCTTGTAGATTTTTTGAAGAGATTATATGGGCTAGGTAGAGTTTAGATGTTATACAGGATTTTTATATACTAGACAAGTAACATGTAGGGGTGAAGTTTAGGATATTCTAGTTTGAGCAGAAAGAATAGGCAAGGATGACACTAGGTGCTGCTTAGTATGCTCTATAACAAGTGAAAAAAATCTTTTAGATGGTGAAAAGGGAGAAGTGAAAATTAAAGCTGGAAGATAGAATTGTAAATATTGTAAACAATTGGCACCCTTGATATCTTTAAAGCTGTTAAACTCTGGAAGCATAAAGCACCTGACAAGAAGTGACGGCATAATCTTTTTGAGGTATTTGAAGAGGTGACCATAGCTGTCTGAACCGAGGAACTGTGACTTTGTCATTCCTGAAACAATTCTGCTGTTTTTCAGGCAGCAATGCAGGATGCTGTTGAAATGCCTGCATGAAATCACTCCTCAAATACGGGGCTCTAAAGTAATGGTCTCTGTTGTCAGAAACAGCAGTTAAAACCATCTCCAAGAGCAAAGGTAAGCACTTCAACTAGACCACATATCATGAATTCTTTTTAGTCCTGTCACTTGTCAAGACCCATTCAGGAGCTACTTAAAACATAGTTGGATTGCTTGCTCTCCAAGGCCCTGTTGAACACTTACCTTCCTTGCTTGTCTGTTTCTTTATTATCCATGTTCTCTCCTCTGCTCTCTCTCCTCTCACATCTTTCTAACTAACTACATTTCAGTAAGAACTGACTTCTAAAAAATGGTATGTTTGAGTACCTTCATGCTCAAAACAGTGCATGAGATGATGAAAACTGTTCTCTCATGGGTGTCAAAGACAAAAGCAAATTTAAGCTTCCTGATTTACACAAAGTAGGGCAAATTTGTCTTGAGACAGTGGTCATCAAGTATTTGGAGTCAAATGGACACACACTCACAGAGTGGTCAAAAGGCAAAAGAAATATGCTTCAGAAGATAACCAGTCTCAAAAGTTTGGCAGAATTATGTCCTTGGCCTTCAGAATAAAAGCAATGAAGTCAGGACAGACTTATGTGTTATGTGTTATGTGTTCCTCTGCTCTTTTCCTCCCCTTGTTCTGCATTATTACTTGCTAAATCAATTGCAGCTGCTTGCCTCGGTCCAGTGAATTTAAGCCCTTTCTTGGGGTCTCAATAGTCCCCTTTGAGAATTTCACCCATAACTCCTTACCAATTCTCTAAGTTGTCTTGATTTTTCTACCAGAAAATTGTTATTATATTTATAACTACATTCTGAGAATATTTCACCAGGCTGCTAACAAAACTTTTTATACGACCAGTGAATTATGCCTTCAATGTCTTTTTCTCTCTGCATGATGTCCTAGATTAATGCACTATATAATGTTAGTAAATACAGCCATGTTTCTTCTTTCAAAGTCATTAAGAGGCTTTTAATAAACATTGAAATGATCAATGTGTTAATTGGTTCCAGATAATGTTTATCAAATATTTAGGAAAAGAAAATAAAGTACTGTATGGCAAATAATTCAATTCAAGGGAGAAGTTTTATTGCCAGAGATTTGCTTAAATCGAGATAGGATTTCAACACAAAGAGCTTTTTAAAATACAAATGGGAAAAAGAGGTAAGAATTAGCTTAAGTAAAAGTTAATGCAACATTAGGTTTGCAAATTTAATTGAACAAACTTGGGAAATTTGAAGTCTATATTATAAGGATAAATCCACAATGTTCTGTGGAACTGTGTTATAACTTGCTGGTTTTTACTTAACTTATATTAATCATTAATTTAAAAAAATGCATATTACAAAACTGATCACTGAAAACAAGTTCTCCACTTACTAGAAACTAGGTTTAATCCCTGGCATAATACCCCGTTCTATTACTTCCCCCAAATCAGGAAAAAATATTTCTTCTGATTATGAATCTGAGTTTCTCTCTTTTCATAGGAAGAAGCTACAATTATCAGAGTTATTTGAATTAACTTCTAATGTATTTTAAAGGAATTAAACTTCTAATGTATTTTAAAGGAAAACTGTGGAAATAAATATGATCTACCTCTGTAACTGTTTTAACTAAACATATTTATAAATCTTTTATTTATGGCCTTCTTGCAATATTTGAAAGATAGACTTCAAGTTGATGTTGGAGGTTTAAATGTAAATTAATAGTAAATATTGACACAAAATAAAGGCATATTTTATGTTTTTCCCTAGAGCCCGCTCTACAAACTAAAGAAAGGACAGCTTTGATCTCAGAGGAGGTAGAGGAAAGGGTGGAGGTTGTATGTCTGCTAAGATTTTAAATAGGAAAAAATTAAAATGTTCAATTTCTAATGCTAATAAAATATATGAATGACCAATTTTTCTCTGGACTTAATGTACTTTCTCAAAAATAGTAGCTTCTTTTGTTACAAGATTAGACTTATCATTTTTGAGCATTCTTTTTAAACTTTGTGCCTATAAACCAACAGAGACAAAATATAATGGACTACTCTATCCAGAGACTTACATTGTGTCTAGGACACTCATAATTTTCTCATATAAAAATTAAATTATATTACCAGCACTGATGTTGCACACAACTTAGAATGTCTATTTTTTTTCAGGTTCTTTCATTTCCTGAAGGAATTAAAAATTAGAGACAATTGTTAAACGAGATTCCCAAGGGAAAATTAGGTTTATGTGAAAAAAATTATAAATCAATTTTAATGTAAAATATCTCTATAATAGTAGAAGGTTATTTATTATTATCCACATTTAAGAAAATAGAACTTTAAAAATATAAATGTTTTGAAGAATGAAAGAACAATAAAAAGTAAAAACAAATGAATAGTAAAGTCTGCTGTACTATAAACTTCTTTTAGAAAAACACATATAAATCATTAAAAGTTATTTGGTTTTATGATACAAATAAATATTGTTATCATTTAATTTTTAACAATGAATAGACTCATATCTACAAATATTTATATGGGATGCTATATTTAATTAGATTTTATGCAGTATTTAATATCCAAGAATATTCAGTTCTTTAATCTGTACAATGATCTGTATTGCACAACGTGAAACAGCTTTCATAAGAATGAACCCAGAATTGAAGATCTTGCTTTTTTTGGTTGATCTATAAAGCTGTGTTCTTATGTTAATTTAATATGATTCTGAAAACACAATGCTAGTGTTCAGTATTTGCACCATAAAATGAGATGTAGGATGCTCTATATGTCTTTCAATAAGAACATAAATTTTAAGAATGAACAAACCTTCATACTTCACAATCAGTAGAGTACAGAAAGTAAACTATTTGAAGTTCTTTGACCTCTATCATCTCCATCTCAAGAAATTCAAGTTCATGCAAAATAATTAATTAGGTCATACCAGTAATATTATTTGAAGGGTATGAGAAAGTGTGAAAATTTTATTAACATTTTTAAAAATAATCTTAGTTGAAGAGGAATTTGGGACAAGGTATTTAAACTTTCTGTATTTCAATATTCTCAGTTTAAAAATGGAGTTAAGCTTGCACTTCAAGTCCATTTTCTCCCCAAGTTAAATATACATCTTTCTGGGCCAGAGAGATAGCACAGCAGCTTTTGCCTTGCAAGCAGCTGACCCAGGACCTAAGGTGGTTGGTTCAAATTCTGGCATCCCATATGGTCCCCAATGCTTGCCAGGAGCTATTTCTTAGCAGATAGCCAGGAGTAACCCCTGAGCACCACTGGGTGTGGCTCAAAAAACAAAAACAAAAACAAAAACAAAAAAAAAATATATATATACATCTTTCTTGCTTGTCTCTCTGTAACTTTGTTTACTTATTAACTTGCTCTTTCAGGCTTATGTTCTGTAGTGCATAATATTCCTTTCCTTCTGCACACACATCATTCTAAAGAAGTTGCATTTCATAAAAATTATCTTGCAGTGCCTAGTCATGGTACAAGTAGTAGAGTTTGCCTTGGTAGTAACCAACATGGTTTGATCCTCAGTATTCAATAGGTTCCCTAAACCGAGTGCAGTCAGGAGTAGTCTTGAGAACTGCTGGGTTTATCTTGAAAAGCAAAATTCATATAAATATAAAAATAAAATATACATTATATAAATTATCTATAAATCTGCCATGTGTTTAGTGTATATTCATGGCACTTATTAATATACAAATATATTATAATATATATGGTATATTTCTAGTGTTCATGTGTGACACTTATTAATATACTCATATAGTTTCAAACTGAGCCCCACTGAAACTTGAACAAGGAAATAGTCTTTGAGTGATAGTACAATGGGTAAGACATTTGCTCTTATACCCACAATGAGTAAGCCAGAGTTACTGGAGTACAGCCAAATGTGACTCAAAAACAAAAAGTATAAGAAAGTATTTTATGCATTTTAAATTAAAATAAACAAAACACATACACTGTAGGTGTACCTATCTGAGACCCTGGATTTAGGTGTAGCTACCTGAGACCCACCCATTTCTGGGAGGGGTCTTGGAACCAGATATTATGTGTGACCTTACCTGCAAGACCCCGCCCATTCCTGGGAGGGGTCTTGGAAAAGATAAATAAGCCTTGGACCGAGGGGATTCGGGTTTTCTGCCCTGCTCGGCTCCCTGGCTTTTGGGTCTTGGCCTCTTTTGGTCTTTGACCAGTATGGAGGTCAAAGGAAGATGGCTGAAAGGAGTTAAGAGGCAAGGCTAGATAAGAATGGCTGAATGCTTGAAAGGTTATGAGATAGGCCACACACATGTGGTGAATAGGGCATGAATGAAGTTGATGCTTCCTGATGCCTGTCTCTGGATGAGTCTGATTCTGCCGTTCACCTGGGCCTGGGACCCACCGGCTGGATGGGGGTTGTGGAGCCACATGGCCTGGGATGGCATCCACCTCCATCCAGCTCCATCGTTAATTATTTAATGCTACAATACACAAGGAAAGAACCTAACTGCTGTACTATCTCTCCAACATGAAATTAAATATATAGAGAAGTATGTCCAACAATTGATATCTGATACTATTTAAAATGTCAGATTTTGGGAGGGGGGGTAAAAAATGTCATATGTTTCACAGAATTATTTGGTAGCTTAATTGAATTTTAAAAATAATTTGCAGGATCCTTTTAAAACTTATCAGGAATTTATTTCACAATAGAAACAAGAATAATTTCTTTTGTCACTAATTTAAAAATATTTTTCTACTTGACAAAGAGTTACCTTAATTATAACTAGCCAAAAGGATAGCCACAGGGTAATTAGATAGTACAGCAGGAAAGGCATTTGCCTTATATTTGGAGAATTTGGGTATGCTCCCAAATTGCTCTCCCATGTAGTTTCCCTGAGACTCATCAAGAACCATCACTGAACACTGTGCCAGGACAAGCACTGAGCACCACCAGAGTTACACACACACATACACACACACACACACACACACACACACACACACACACAAACAATTGGACATCTATTAAGTAACTTAATTTTTTGTTATTTACATTAAAATAGATGGGGCACAGCAGTAGGGCATTTGATTTGCATGCAGCCAACCTGGAATGGGCCTGGGTTTGATTCTGAGCAACCCATAATGTCCCTCAGAGCCTGCTAGGAGCTCTTTCTAAGGGCTGATACAGAAGTAAGCCCAGTGCACCACTGGGTATGGTCCAGAAACAAACAAAAAATTAAAATTGATATAATTAATTATATTTATATTATATTGACCATAATAGCATTCCATAAATATTATACTATTTACAAATATGCCTCTTGTGATTATGTCTTATCAATGTACTATTGTTTTTTTTAACAAACAGGTTTTTATACTGTCCTGCTATTTGCAAAAATTATTTTAGCTTTGGTTTTGAATTCTCATTATGGTAGCTGTGGTATGAGATCCAATTTTATTCTGCATTGGCAGATGATCATGATTTTTAAACTTCTCAATGGTTTATTCATTTAAAAATATGATAGTAATTGAAATAATTTCTTTTTATTGCCAAAATATATATCATTATGTATAAATTTATATATAGCATTATAACTTATATAATAAAGACTCCTTACAATGTCTTTTTTATTTGTTTTTTGGGTCACATCCGGCAGTGTTCAGAGGGCACTCCTGGCTCTATGCTCAGAAATCGCTCTTGGCAGGCTCTTGGGGTCATATGGGATGTCGGGATTTGAACCACCACCCTTCTGCATGCAAGGCAAATGCCCTACCTCCATGCTGTCTCTCTGGCCCCACAATGTCATTTTTAGTAACATAAAATAACTAAAATAGTGTAGACAAACTAAAATTATTATTTTTATTTGTACTATAAGAATGATAGGGGCCAGAGCAGTGACAGCCATAGGCCTTTTGTCTTGCAGGAGGCTGACCTAGGAATGGAATGTGGTTCCATCCCCTTATAGTCCTATATGGTCCCCTAGGCAAGGAGTGATTTCTGAATACATAACCAGGAGTAACCCCCGAGAATCACCAGGTGTGGCCCAAACCCCCACCCCAAAAAAAGAAAAAAAAAGAATGATAAAGAACTGTGTTCTCTGCACTGTAATAAAATAGGGCTAGATAATAAGATATTATCTTATATTTTGGAAAAAAATAAGTTAAAACACAATTCTACAAAAGTAGAAGATTTCAACACAGGAATTTTTTTGCAATTATTTAGTTATTTAATTTATTTTAATTATTTATTTTTAAACTTTAAGATTTAAGATTTAGATAACTACTACCAGTAGTAATTCTTTATTATAGCTTATAAAATTTATAATGCCAGATAACTTCAAAACTTATTAAAATGTTAAAAATATACAAGTACCTATGTTAAATATTAAAGTTTACATGTTATTGTTACTCCAAAAATATATATAAAGGAATGGTTGACTCTCTCATCTCATGAAAACTTTTATATTATTATTACAAATCTTTATTTTTGTATATTTTCATCTAATTTTTTATATTTAAAATCGATTACTAGTATTTATTATATCCACATATTATGAAATTATCTCATTCCTGATACATTGTTTGATTTCCTCTCATTGCAGTAATTTTTGTTTGTTTGTTTTATTTTGGGGAAACACCTGGCTATACTCAGGGTTTATTCCTGACTCTATACTCAGGAAACACAAGTTGTTGGCTCAGTGTTCTATATGGGCTGCTAGGGATTGAACCAATTTGACTATATGGAATGCAAATGCCCTACTGACTCTATTATCATACCAACCACTCCTGTAATTTTTAATTAACTTTTTTATAATTTTTCTATATTAACTAAATTTTTATGTTAACATTCTTAGTCTGGAAACTACAAACAAGTGAATAACAGACTGCATATAGCTAAGCAGAATATACAGCATAAAATATATGCAAAAGTTATATCCAAAAGTATACTCACAGAAAGTATTCAAAACCTATTAAGATATTTCATATATTATATTTTATAAGAGAATGTTCACTTGTAGTCATTGAAATGTGATTTTCCCATAAGGACACCATAAAAGGACATGGCAATATATATATGTATATGTATATGTATATGTATATATATATATATTTCTAGGTTAAACACTGTAATGGGTAGATATACTGATTATAATTAGCTTTCCAAATAAGGATATTTGAATGTCACAAATATATGTTTTAGTATGTTCTTTAAAATATTCTAACTGATTGGTATCTGAAATTGCTAAGAGCAATTAAGGACTGCTCTAGATTTCATTTCTATAAAAATGATTTTATACTTGTTGAAATACCTCAAAGAAAAGAAATGTTCTAATTACAATTTAGTACATATATTTTTCTATATTTCACTAAAGTCATGTAAAATAATGTTCTTTGAATAACAAATAAAAATCATGTTATAACTAGAGATACTTTACCAAATTTTATCACTTCATCTGTTATGTTAAGTAAGATAGAAGACAAAATAGTAGTATTTCTTATGAGTTTGAAACCATTTTTATCTAAACACAAGCATAGGAAAGAGCTGACAGAAAGAACAAAACCCTAGAATCAAATGTGTCTGCTAGAATGTGCAAATGACTGTACAATATTGATTGCATTTCCATATGATAGTCCAATCAGGTAAGTTTTTCATTTACAGGTATACCATTTCTTTTTAAGAGATGTGTGAGATCCTAGAACCAGGTTGATTGAGTTTCTGTACTTTGAACTCATCTTATCAGGAAAGTTAATTTATCCTTTTTCATCAGTTGCAACTCCCAGTTTATAATGTGTGTATTCTAATATTATGAATACTAACGAAGATGGTAATCTGCATCAGAAGCCAAATATCAACCTTTATATTTGTATAATTTGTATAATATTTGTATAATTATAAAATTAGAAAAAGAAGTACATTTCACTTTAATAAAAAGATAAAAAGTTGTGTGAAACAGAACATAAGGACCTACAAATCCAAATTATGTATGATTAGTTCTCTAAAGAAATAGTCCCATTCTCTGAATTATAGAGAGACATTTTTCCTCTAATTTATTGAAATCATTATTGGTTGAATGTCTCATTCTTAACCCTATGAACAAAGTCATGCTATTTATTCTTGACTTTCTGTTTTTATTCCCAAAAAATGTTATTTCATATTTGTTCCCTGAATCTCATCAATGTATTATGTCTATATGAATAACGTTTGTTTATCAATTTTCATAAAATCATAGTTTATTAACTGAAACTGATTTCTGCCAATATTCTGAGGAATATTATACTTATTCAAATATATTTTTATTCATTCTATGTCATTGTACATGATTCCTCAAAGTATAACATCAGGAATGTCCTTTAAAATTCTATTTAGTTAGTAGCTGTGTTGCTTTCAATTGTGAAGAATTAATATAAATTTTGTTAATTTCAGAAAGTCACATGTTCTTTAATTAATTTAAGTACAGATAATCTCGAATAAGTAATCAAAGTAACATCAGAGAGATAGTACAGCTGGTAAAGCTTTTTGCCTTGCAAGCTCCTAACCTGGGTTTGACTCCTAAACACCATATGGTCCCCTAAGCACAGTCAGAAGTGATCTCTGAGCCAAAAGTAGGCCCTGAGTTCAGTGGGATGTGGTCCTAAAATGAAAATGAAACAAAACAAATAAAAAAATGGATAGAAATATTTGACCTCAAAAACCTCTCTCCTGCCAATGTTACAGTGTTTATAAACTAAGAAATTTCAGTTAATATTTAACACTTTCAGAGTGTAACAGTAAATCATTTTCTTTGCATCAAAAGTTTTATATAAAGTTGCTTCTGCTTTAATAATGAAATAAAATAGACTTTTTAAAATTTATTTAATAAAGCAGCTACTATTATATTTCCATACTTTAACTCTTGTAGTCTCTTTTAACACCGTTTCTACTCTGAACTGGATAAAGATTTCTGAATTACCATCTCTGTTATTTTGTTTCAGTCATTATTGAAGGAATAAATGATCTGAGAACACAATATTTCTCAGCTCAAATAATCATGCCTTGGGATGGGAATAAATTAGAAATAAAGTTGTTATAATCCTGCAGATACAAGCAAAGACATATTATGAAAATTCCATTCACAAAAATGTTCATGCACAAGTTTCTAAGAGTCATAATAATGACTATTCTATGAGATTATGAGTTTTCCCTACTAATATGTAAAAAAATATTGAAATCCCTATGAGCAAATCAGAACTTTGACCATCTAAGATTTTCTGGACAGGATTCACAGAAGTGATTTCAGGAAATCTATCAACCATGTCAGCCTTTGTTATACAAATTGAAGTGTCACAAAGTCCCAGTGACACACACAACACACACACACACACACACACACACAACACACACACACACACACACAATATCTATGCTAATTCTTCAAGTGTTCAAAATGGATATCCTAAAAATGTGATTATTTACTCATCATTTAGAATGTGAACACAGAATAGATGCTAGCTAACAGCAATATAATTGATTATATGGCATAATTACATACATATAAAGCATAGCTAAGAATTGAAAAGATTTTCAAAAATTATAAATTTAGGACTCTATAGAACTAGCACTTTACTTCATATGTTTTCATCTTAAGTAGTCATAAGTTTTTTCTCACTATTTTTATTTTTTTTATTTTAAGTTTTATTGCTAGGCATGGTATTTGGTATTTGGAAAAGAGGTTATAAATTCCATACCCTTATTTGATGTGTATTATCAAAAAGCAAACAAAATGTGGATTAGAGGATGCCAGGTGTAAAGTGGGTGAAATACCTGTGGAAAATAATAGGAAACAAGTAAACCTTTAGCTCTGATAATAATGTTACCTAGGTGAAGGAAACAGAAAAATAAATTGAAATGACTAGTAAGATTCATTGATTATGGTGCAGCAGTGAAAAAAAGCATTATTGACTTTGAGGGATATGACTCAAGTCACTTGTTTTTAGAAAGTACCATCATCCTAACATCTTAGCTGAGAACAAGTTAAAGTAACAAGCCATCCATTTGGAAGTGTGTAGGGTAACCCATTGTACTACATGGCACTGATACATTAATTATTTGCCTAAATCCTCAAAGATAGCAAAATCATATTAAAATTATGGAGTTTTATAATCAAGGAGTATAAAATTACTTCACTTTTCCCTCTCACCCATCCAATCTACTGGAACATAAATATTAATTTTGTTGTACTCATGACCCTAGTGTAAACAAGTAAACATGTGAGTGACATGGTAGGAGGTTAAAGATGGAGTTCATGAGGCAGCTTCTGTCCTACAGCCATCAATGGGATTTCGATGAATCCTCTTTAGGGAGAGTGGGTTGCACAGGCAGCGAAATATGAAATATGAAACAATAAAACCACACACAGAGTATGTGGGGTCAACACATCTTCTGGCAGGAATGGGACAAGTTTAATCTTTAGGCAAGGGGATTTATCTGGGTAAAACCAGCCATAGGTATAGAGAAGAATAATTACAATCTCAAAGCAAAGTTTAACAGTAAACATACTTAAGCTGTGGGTGTGAGCTATAAGGATTCTGAGTTACAAAGAGAAGGTTATAACTCAAGGCAACTCTTTGCAAATTTACTACAAATGCAAAATCAGGGATTAGTAGGAACTAGAAATTGTCTAGGAACATGGTCTATGCTGAGCTTGGACCTATAGTTTTAGAGTTCAAGTAAGGAAGGACCAAAATCCCCTTAGGTGTGGTCAGGTGTGGTTCCCTTTTTCTAAGGAGAGTAAATAGCCCAGGGTCTGCTTTCTGGCTTTGCCCTTGATTACCAGAAAATGCAGCTGCAAGGACATATTTGAAAAAGAGAAAAAAACATTGTCTTTGCTTTTAGGGCTAAATATTATCCAGAAAAGGGGTTCTCATAGTAATCTTTGGTGCTGGGATTTCTGAGCCAAATTATTTGATAGAGGCCACAATTTTGCCTGAGAATTTACAAAGGAGAGATAGACAAATACTACCGAAAATGTAATGTCAATCATCTCCGGAAATTCCTCAACCATTCAACCAGGGGAGAAAGGTGTCCACTGCGGGCCTTTTGAGGAACCCTGTAGGGGTTATTTCAGTTCTCCCCACCAGGAAAATCTGAGGATACATCTGGTGGACTGAGCTCCCCTAAAAGTTTATGTATGCCATGGCATGAGACTACTAATAAAAGTGTCTCAGAAAAGCTGCTTTAAGTGCAAAGGTCTCTGCAATTTTTATACTAATGAAATGAGCTTAAAATTATGATATATAAAGAAGAAAAGAATACTTACACGAGAGATATTTAGGGAGGAGGTTATAGTACACTCTTATATGTATTTTTGTATACCACAAGAATCCTGAAATAGAAAGGAGTTACTAGATGCAGAGATTGAATCAAGACATTTCTTACATCCAGAAACAATAGGTTTGCTGCACAAATGGGACAGCATCAGTGAACCAGAAGTGCTTACACATAAATAATTTCAGATTTTGCCAATCAATTGCTTGTTGAAAGGTGAGGACATGTTGGAAAGTGAAAATTAAAAAAAAAAAAAAAAAAGGAAGATATGATTTGAAATGAGTCTAGAAAAACCTGAATGGTGACTAATCTACCCTTTAAATTTTGTGACTCTAAACCTATAGGATGTTGAAAACCTGATGATATTTCTGATATAATATTTCTATGTAATGTGAAGTGTCAGCGTGTGCATAAATCTATACATTTATACTTATGTTTATGCAGCGATACACACATACTTATGGCTATATGTGCAAACATATTTAGGTAATGACTCCTCTTGTGAATTTCTCTTTTCTGAATCGAGGTTTTATTTTCAGAAATCACTCTTTATTGCAAGACTTCTTTTCTCTTAATCTAATTATTGAAAAGTGTTCCTCAGACAGATTTTTAATTAACTAAAGTAACAGAACATGAACAGTGCTTGTAGAGTTGATATTTCTCCTAGACAGAGGGTGAGGTAGGTGTATTATTTTAGGCTGTTCCTGAAGGCTAAAACACTCAGACATTTCAAAGGGAAAATTCTCGGATGAGCAAACAGCTGTGATTATCATCCGATGAGATGTTAGGTTAACTTCAGTGATTCTAGGCATTGCTCCTTAGCTGCACTACTATCATCCTTAAGAATTTGAAGAGGAAATGGTTTCTTTGTAAATGAAATTTGGAAGCACATAGATGCCTGCAAAAGTATTCTAAGATTCTACATAGACAAGTAAACAGTTCAGAGAATAAAATGCCACCACTATAAGCACAGACTATAATGTGAATTTCTTAATTTCTTTTCAAATTTGAAAATAACAAATGGTTACTTGTTTCAATTATTTTTTTAAAATGTACCTATTTATTTATTTATTTATTTTGATTTTGGGTCACACTAATGATGCTCAGGGGCTACTCCTGGCTATACGTTCAGAAATCGCTCCTGATTTGGGGACTATATGGGACTCTGTGGGTCGAACAACTGTCCACCCTGGGTCAACTACATGCAAGTTAAATGCCCTACTGCTGTGCCATTTCTCTGCCCACCCCCCCAAAAAAAAACTGGATACTTTGTTCTTGAAATTTTTGTGTCCACAAAACAATTACTTTTGTTGATCTTTTACTGCCACAGTTTTTTTCTTCCATTTAGCAATTGTCTAAAGACATAGGTTTACTTTCAAAAAATTTAAATCACAAGTTATAAACCTTAGAGTAATAGGGGTTATGATTATAGATTATTATTTATCTTATATTCCTGTGTTCTGACTGTTTTTAACTAACCATTGGGAGCAATTTAACAATCAGACTAGAGGCCCAGAGCAAGCCCAAGTTTTTTTTCCAAAGGTCACCTTTCTAAATTCCAGTTTGGAAACTAAGAGAAAAATAGGGGTTAAAATATATATTTTCAAAATAAAAGTAAGAATATGCACCATCTGTCTAAAAGTCAATTAAATTTAGGGCCAGAATGTTAGTTTGGGAGTGGGGTATGTACTTGGCTTGCATGAATCAACTTGGATCTCATTCCCAGCTTAGTACCCCTTGAGCCTCACCTACTATGACTTTAACTGAGCCTAGAACTAGTAGTAAGCTCTTAATTCACTGAATATGCCCCCCCCCTTAAAAATCAAGTCAGGGCAGGAGCGATGTAACAGCAGGTAGGGTGTCTGCCTTGCATGCTGCTGACCCAGCATAAAAAGCCTGAATTTGATTCAATCCCTGGCATCCCATATGGTCCTCAGAGCCTGCCAGGAGTAATTTCTGAATGCAGAGCCAGAAGTATTCCCTGAGGACCACCGGGTGTTACCCAAAAATAAAAAAAAGCAAGTCAGCCCACCTTAAATAAGTTCAAGGAAACCAAATGACTCAGAAGAATACATGTTTGGGACAAAAGAGATATTATACTGTGTACTGCTCTTTGGTCTTTGGCACACAAAACCACATATGGTCCCCACAAGGACTGATCCCTAAACAAAGAGCCAGGTGTACATACTGAAACTGGCTGTGGCACCAAAACAAAGCGAAAATTAGTAATAGATGAATCAGAGATTTAGGAATATATCTATAAGTTGCTATATGTTGTCAGTAATATTTTGTGAAATATTGAATAAATTAAGTAAGAAATATTTTACTAATTTAATGATCTTATATAAAATTCCATAATATATCTCTACATAGTAATATTCTATAATTTAGTTTTTGATTATCATTGCTGTGGATGTTTAAAATAACTCTTCATAATATTTCATTATGTATCTGTACATTGTTTTACAAACTGTCCGTATTTCACCAGTTAAACAATGCAACAGACAGGTATGTAGCATCAACTTTCTTCATAATTCACTCTATTTTAATATTTTCTTCTGTAAAGTAATAGCAAGTATGTGATTCTATATGTTCTATATAGAAGCAAGTGTATTGTTCTACAGCAAGTATAACCTTCTGACTGTACTAGTATATGTTGTGTTATTCCAGAAGAAGAATCATGCTGTTAAAGAAACTTCCATTTCTGAATTTGATCTGGCTTATAGAGGACAGACAGGACACAGTTGCATTAGCCAGTCAGTTGAGAATAACTATGTCACCCCTGTATTTTATGTGGCATGTAATTTCAGTCACACATTCATCTTGCCAAAACTGACGACTATGAATTATGTTAACAATTTTGGTTTAGGTCAGTGAACACAATTTAAACACCTACACAAGAACTCATATGTTTATTCCCCTATTGAAATTCTCTATTCAGCTGGCTAGATACATTTAGAAAGCTACAAAAGATAAATCAGTTTGTGGGAAGTCTTCCTGAGATGTTGTCATTTGAGCACACATATTCTCAGACCTATTTTACCGATGTTACAGAAACATGTGAGAAAATCTTTTCAATATTAATAGTGTAAAAGTTGCCCCCAAAATGTAATATACATGCATATAGAAGTGAATAATTGAGCAAAATATTAAGCATCATATTAGTTTATTAATTTTTGAAGTAAAATCACTTACCAAAAATTGTTCACAATCCTAAAATATCAAGGACTCCTTAGCTATAAAATGTAATATATGATATATTGAATGCACTGAGTCGATTCATTCATGTTCAAAGAAACATTTTTATTTTGACCCCTGAGTAAATCAGCTAGTGCCTAGAAATAAAAATTGAGTGGTTATTTCTTTTGCCTGTGTATAAAGGTAATTGCTATAGAATGATCAAATTCAACGTACCTAGATGGAGGGACAATTAAAAGTGATCATGTTCAATGAGTCAATATTGATTGCTTACATACCTGTATAGTGAACATATATTATACATAATTCTCTTTTGAAAATATATCTTCAGATTATTTTCATTTCTAATGAAGTTATGGCCTTTTGGTTTTTGAATATCACATCTGGTATTTATTAGGGCTTGCTTTTGGCTCTGCATTTAGGGATCACCTTTAGTGGTGGTTAGGAGGTCTTCTGTGGTACTGGGGGTCAAAGGCAAGCCTGCCACATGGGAAGCAAGTGTACTACATATTGCACTATCTTCCCAGGCCCAATAGATATCTTAAATCATTTTTTGCAATACTGTTTCTTTTACTGTTGTAACAAAGTGGTGGGAATAGCCTCAGAAAAGCTCAGGGAGAGAGTGGTTAAAAAAAGAACTTTCAGCTTTTATTTAGATAAAAATGGCAGATTTTCAGAGATATCTATATTATTCTTATTAAGATTATAAAAATATAGTTTTTACAAGAGAATGGCAGATCAAAAAGCTTGGAAATCTCTGAATTAACATTTGCAATATGATCAGAAGCTAGAAATGTAGG